>NW_026290801.1:790000-852969 GCF_023373465.1 Oncorhynchus keta
AGTATATACGTATGCATATGAGATGAATAATGTAGGGTAAGTAACATAGCATTGTTTAAAGTGGCTAGTGATATATTTACATAATTTCCCATCAATTCCCATTATTAAAGTGGCTGGAGTTGTGTCAGTGTGTTGGCAGCAGCCACTCAATGTTAGTGGTGGCTGTTTAACAGTCTGATGGCCTTGAGATAGAAGCTGTTTTTCAGTCTCTCGGTCCCAGCTTTGATGCACCTGTACTGACCTCGCCTTCTGGATGATAGCGGGGTGAACAGGCAGTGGCTCGGGTGGTTGATGTCCTTGATGATCTTTATGACCTTCCTGTAACATCGGGTGGTGTAGGTGTCCTGGAGGGCAGGTAGTTTGCCCCCGGTGATGTGTTTGCAGACCTCACTACCCTCTGGAGAGCCTTATGGTTGAGGGCGGAGCAGTTGCCGTACCAGGCGGTGATACAGCCCGCCAGGATGCTCTCGATTGTGCATCTGTAGAAGTTTGTGAGTGCTTTTGGTGACAAGCCGAATTTCTTCAGCCTCCTGAGGTTGAAGGCGCTGCTGCGCCTTCTTCACGATGCTGTCTGTGTGAGTGGACCAATTCAGTTTGTCTGTGATGTGTATGCCGAGGAACTTAAACTTGCTACCCTCTCCACTACTGTTCCATCGATGTGGATAGGGGGTGTTCCCTCTGCTGTTTCCTGAAGTCCACAATCATCTCCTTAGTTTTGTTGACGTTGAGTGTGAGGTTATTTTCCTGACACCACACTCCGAGGGCCCTCACCTCCTCCCTGTAGGCCGTCTCGTCGTTGTTGGTAATCAAGCCTACCACTGTTGTGTCGTCTGCAAACTTGATGATTGAGTTGGAGCGTGCGTGGCCACGCAGTCGTGGGTGAACAGGGAGTACAGGAGAGGGCTCAGAACGCACCCTTGTGGGGCCCCGTGTTGAGGATCAGCGGGGAGGAGATGTTGTTGCCTACCCTCACCACCTAGGGGCGGCCCGTCAGGAAGTCCAGTACCCAGTTGCACAGGGGCGGGGTCGAGACCCAGGGTCTCGAGCTTGATGACGAGCTTGGAGGGTACTATGGTGTTGAATGCCGAGCTGTAGTCGATGAACAGCATTCTCACATAGGTATTCCACTTGTCCAGATGGGTTAGGCAGTGTGCAGTGTGGTTGAGATTGCATCGTCTGTGGACCTATTTGGGCGGTAAGCAAATTGGAGTGGGTCTAGGGTGTCAGGTAGGGTGGAGGTGATATGGTCCTTGACTAGTCTCTCAAAGCACTTCATGATGACGGAAGTGAGTGCTACGGGGCGGTAGTCGTTTAGCTCAGTTACCTTAGCTTTCTTGGGAACAGGAACAATGGTGGCCCTCTTGAAGCATGTGGGAACAGCAGACTGGTATAGGGATTGATTGAATATGTCCGTAAACACACTGGCCAGCTGGTCTGCGCATGCTCTGAGGGTGCGGCTGGGGATGCCGCATGTTTTCATTGCAGGCCGTGTCAGTGGCACTGTATTGTCCTCAAAGCGGGCAAAAAGTTATTTAGTCTGCCTGGGAGCAAGACATCCTGGTCCGTGACTGGGCTGGATTTCTTCCTGTAGTCCGTGATTGACTGTAGACCCTGCCACATGCCTCTTGTGTCTGAGCCGTTGAATTGAGATTCTACTTTGTCTCTGTACTGACGCTTAGCTTATTTGATAGCCTTGCGGAGGGAATAGCTGCACTGTTTGTATTCGGTCATGTTACCAGACACCTTGCCCTGATTAAAAGCAGTGGTTCGCGCTTTCAGTTTCACGCGAATGCTGCCATCAATCCACGGTTTCTGGTTAGGGAATGTTATAATCGTTGCTATGGGAACAACATCTTCAACGCACGTTCTAATGAACTCGCACACCGAATCAGCGTATTCGTCAATATTGTTATCTGACGCAATACGAAACATATCCCAGTCCACGTGATGGAAGCAGTCTTGGAGTGTGGAGTCAGCTTGGTCGGACCAGCGTTGGACAGACCTCAGCGTGGGAGCCTCTTGTTTTAGTTTCTGTCTGTAGGCAGGGATCAACAAAATGGAGTCGTGGTCAGCTTTTCCGAAAGGGGGGCGGGGCAGGGCCTTATATGCGTCGCGGAAGTTAGAGTAACAATGATCCAAGGTTTTACCACCCCTGGTTGCGCAATCGATATGCTGATAAAATTTAGGGAGTCTTGTTTTCAGATTAGCTTTGTTAAAATCCCCAGCTACAATGAATGCAGCCTCCGGATAAATGGTTTCCAGTTTGCAAAGAGTTAAATAAAGTTTGTTCAGAGCCATCGATGTGTCTGCTTGGGGGGGATATATACGGCTGTGATTATAATCGAAGAGAATTCACTTGGTAGATAATGCGGTCTATATTTGATTGTGAGGAATTCTAAATCAGGTGAACAGAAGGATTTGAGTTCCTGTATGTTTCTTTCATCACACCATGTCTCGTTAGTCATAAAGCATACGCCCCCGCCCCTCTTCTTACCAGAAAGATGTTTGTTTCTGTCGGCGCGATGCGTGGAGAAACCCGTTGGCTGCACCGCCTCGGATAGCGTCTCTCCAGTGAGCCATGTTTCCGTGAAGCAAAAAACGTTACAGTCTCTGATGTCCCTCTGGAATGCTACCCTTGCTCGGATTTCATCAACCTTGTTGTCAAGAGACTGGACATTGGCAAGAAGAATGCTGGGGAGTGGTGCACGGTGTGCCCGTCTCCGGAGTCTGACCAGAAGACAGCCTCGTTTTCCCTCTTTTTCAGAGTCGTTTTTTTTGTGGTCGCTGCATGGGATCCATTCCGTTGACCTGTTTGTAAGGCAGAACACAGTATCCGCGTCGCGAAAAACATATTCTTGGTCGTACTGATGGTGAGTTGACGCTGATCTTATATTCAGTAGTTCTTCTCGACTGTATGTAATGAAACCTAAGATGACCTGGGGTACCAATGTAAGAAATAACACGTAAAAAAACAAAAAACTGCATAGTTTCCTAGGAACGCGAAGCGAGGCGGCCATCTCTGTCGGCGCCGGAAGTATGAAGACAGCTGCACAGTACTGCCTTTTATCGATGGCGGTTATGATATCGTTTAGGACCTTGAGTGTGGCTGAGGTGCACCCGTGACCGGCTCGAAAACCAGATTGCACAGCGGAGAAGGTACGGTGGGATTCTAAATGGTTGGTGATCTGTTTGTTCGCTTGGCTTTCAAAGACTTGCTTAGGAGCTAGACGTAGAACTACCATGTCTGTCGGCCCCATCTTCCTCAACTTGGATTCTAGTAGACTGTATAAAGAGATCTTTAGGATTACCTCTATTGTGGGTGATGTTACAAAATAAAGATCTACGGTCCAACATCTTTCAGCAACTAGGTCCAATCTAGCCAGTTTAGAAGCGTCCATGAGAGCATCTCTCCGTTATCCTTCATCAGCCTGGGGCCCTCCTGACTGCCACCCAGGGAATCAAATCCTATAATCTCCTCCTCCTGAGACACACTATTAATTAATAAGAACTTGATGCTAACGGGGCCCTCCTCCACTTCCTCTCCTCCTTCCTCTCATTCTGCTTCCTCCCTCGTAGGAAATCCATGTGTTTTTCCTGCTAGCAAAAACTAAACTCCTTTTATACCCGTCTCTGTGTCTGCTACTAAACTCCTTTTAGAACCCGTCTCTGTGTCTGCTACTAAACTCCTTTTAGAACCTGTCTCTGTGTCTGCTACTAAACTCCTTTAGAACCCGTCTCTGCTACTAAACTCCTTTTAGAACCTCTCTCTGTGTCTGCTACTAAACTCCTTTTAGAACCTGTCTCTGTGTCTGCTACTAAACTCCTTTTAGAACCTGTCTGTGTCTGCTACTAAACTCCTTTAGAACCTGTCTCTGTGTCTGCTACTAAATTCCTTTAGAACCCGTCTCTGCTACTAAACTCCTTTAGAACCCGTCTCTGCTACTAAACTCCTTTAGAACCCGTCTCTGCTACCAAACTCCTTTAGAACCCGTCTCTGTGTCTGCTACTAAACTCATTTTAGAACCTGTCTCTGTGTCTGCTACTAAACTCCTTTAGAACCCGTCTCTGAACGTATGGACGTATGGCTTCCCTTCACAACACAGAACGTACGGCTTCCCATCACAACACAGAACGTACGGCTTCCCATCACAACACAGAACGTACGGCTTCCCATCACAACACAGAACGTACGGCTTCCCATCACAACACAGAACGTACGGCTTCCCTTCACAACACAGAACGTACGGCTTCCCATCACAACACAGAACGTACGGCTTCCCTTCACAACACAGAACGTACGGCTTCCCATCACAACACAGAACGTACGGCTTCCCATCACAACACAGAACGTACGGCTTCCCATCACAACACAGAACGTACGGCTTCCCATCACAACACAGAACGTACGGCTTCCCATCACAACACAGAACGTACGGCTTCCCATCACAACACAGAACGTACGGCTTCCCATCACAACACAGAACGTACGGCTTCCCATCACAACACAGAACGTACGGCTTCCCTTCACAACACAGAACGTACGGCTTCCCATCACAACAGACAGACGTAGCATCCCAAATTGCCCCTATTCCCTACATAGTGCAATGCTTTTGACCAGAACCCTATAGAACCCTATTCCCTATATTGTCCACTATTTTTGACCAGAACCCTATTGGCCCTATATAGGGAAAAGGCAGTGACTCTAGGATTTATGTTGCACAATTCCCTGCATACTATGCGAGGGCTTTGCGAATTTGACCAATCACCTCAGTATTTCCTTGTAAATTTGACCAATCACCTCAGTATTTCTGAGGGCTTGACCAATCACCTCAGTATTTCTGAGGGCTTGACCAATCACCTCAGTATTTCTGAGGGCTTGACCAATCACAACTCAGTATTTCTGAGGGCTTGACCAATCACCTCAGTATTTCTGAGGGCTTGACCAATCACCTCAGTATTTCTGAGGGCTTGACCAATCACCTCAGTATTTCCTCATAAAACAGTTAAATCCTTTCAATGTTAGGGGATAAAACTGCCTCCTCAACCACCACCACAGAGGACTCACCATTCCACCCTACACAGAGGACTCACCATTCCACCCTACACAGAGGACTCACCATTCCACCCTACACAGAGGATTCACCATTCCACCCTACACAGAGGATTCACCATTCCACCCTACACAGAGGATTCACCATTCCACCCTACACAGAGGATTCACCATTCCACCCTACACAGAGGACTCACCATTCCACCCTACACAGAGGACTCACCATTACACCCTACACAGAGGTAGTGATCCAAGAGGACTCACCATTCCACCCTACACAGAGGTAGTGATCCAAGAGGACTCACCATTCCACCCTACACAGAGGTAGTGATCCAAGAGGACTCACCATTCCACCCTACACAGAGGTAGTGATCCAAGAGGACTCACCATTTCACCCTACACAGAGGATTCACCATTTCACCCTACACAGAGGTAGTGATCCAAGAGGACTCACCATTACACCCTACACAGAGGACTCACCATTACACCCTACACAGAGGATTCACCATTTCACCCTACACAGAGGTAGTGATCCAAGAGGACTCACCATTCCACCCTACACAGAGGTAGTGATCCAAGAGGACTCACCATTCCACCCTACACAGAGGTAGTGATCCAAGAGGACTCACCATTCCACCCTACACAGAGGTAGTGATCCAAGAGGTCTCACCATTTCACCCTACACAGAGGATTCACCATTTCACCCTACACAGAGGTAGTGATCCAAGAGGACTCACCATTACACCCTACACAGAGGACTCACCATTACACCCTACACAGAGGTAGTGATCCAAGAGGACTCACCATTACACCCTACACAGAGGTAGTGATCCAAGAGAATTCACCATTTCACCCTACACAGAGGTAGTGATCCAAGAGGACTCACCATTACACCCTACACAGAGGTAGTGATCCAAGAGGACTCACCATTTCACCCTACACAGAGGATTCACCATTACACCCTACACAGAGGATTCACCATTCCACCCTACACAGAGGTAGTGATCCCACCGCACAACAAGAGGACTCACCATTACACCCTACACAGAGGTAGTGATCCAAGAGGACTCACCATTCCACCCTACACAGAGGACTCACCATTACACCCTACACAGAGGTAGTGATCCAAGAGGACTCACCATTCCACCCTACACAGAGGACTCACCATTCCACCCTACACAGAGGTAGTGATCCAAGAGGACTCACCATTCCACCCTACACAGAGGTAGTGATCCAAGAGGACTCACCATTCCACCCTACACAGAGGACTCACCATTACACCCTACACAGAGGTAGTGATCCAAGAGGACTCACCATTCCACCCTACACAGAGGTAGTGATCCAAGAGGACTCACCATTCCACCCTACACAGAGGTAGTGATCCAAGAGGACTCACCATTCCACCCTACACAGAGGACTCACCATTCCACCCTACACAGAGGTAGTGATCCAAGAGGACTCACCATTCCACCCTACACAGAGGTAGTGATCCAAGAGGACTCACCATTCCACCCTACACAGAGGTAGTGATCCAAGAGGACTCACCATTCCACCCTACACAGAGGTAGTGATCCAAGAGGACTCACCATTCCACCCTACACAGAGGTAGTGATCCAAGAGGACTCACCATTCCACCCTACACAGAGGTAGTGATCCAAGAGGATTCACCATTTCACCCTACACAGAGGTAGTGATCCAAGAGGACTCACCATTCCACCCTACACAGAGGTAGTGATCCAAGAGGACTCACCATTCCACCCTACACAGAGGTAGTGATCCAAGAGGACTCACCATTCCACCCTACACAGAGGTAGTGATCCAAGAGGACTCACCATTCCACCCTACACAGAGGTAGTGATCCAAGAGGACTCACCATTCCACCCTACACAGAGGTAGTGATCCAAGAGGACTCACCATTCCACCCTACACAGAGGTAGTGATCCAAGAGGACTCACCATTCCACCCTACACAGAGGTAGTGATCCAAGAGGACTCACCATTCCACCCTACACAGAGGTAGTGATCCAAGAGGACTCACCATTCCACCCTACACAGAGGACTCACCATTCCACCCTACACAGAGGACTCACCATTCCACCCTACACAGAGGTAGTGATCCAAGAGGACTCACCATTCCACCCTACACAGAGGTAGTGATCCAAGAGGACTCACCATTTCACCCTACACAGAGGTAGTGATCCAAGAGGACTCACCATTTCACCCTACACAGAGGTAGTGATCCAAGAGGACTCACCATTTCACCCTACACAGAGGTAGTGATCCAAGAGGACTCACCATTCCACCCTACACAGAGGTAGTGATCCAAGAGGACTCACCATTCCACCCTACACAGAGGTAGTGATCCAAGAGGACTCACCATTTCACCCTACACAGAGGTAGTGATCCAAGAGGACTCACCATTCCACCCTACACAGAGGTAGTGATCCAAGAGGACTCACCATTCCACCCTACACAGAGGTAGTGATCCAAGAGGACTCACCATTTCACCCTACACAGAGGTAGTGATCCAAGAGGACTCACCATTCCACCCTACACAGAGGTAGTGACCGCACAAGAGGACTCACCATTTCACCCTACACAGAGGTAGTGATCCAAGAGGACTCACCATTCCACCCTACACAGAGGTAGTGATCCAAGAGGACTCACCATTTCACCCTACACAGAGGTAGTGATCCAAGAGGACTCACCATTTCACCCTACACAGAGGTAGTGATCCAAGAGGACTCACCATTTCACCCTACACAGAGGTAGTGATCCAAGAGGACTCACCATTCCACCCTACACAGAGGTAGTGATCCAAGAGGACTCACCATTCCACCCTACACAGAGGTAGTGATCCAAGAGGACTCACCATTCCACCCTACACAGAGGTAGTGATCCAAGAGGACTCACCATTTCACCCTACACAGAGGTAGTGATCCAAGAGGACTCACCATTCCACCCTACACAGAGGTAGTGATCCAAGAGGACTCACCATTCCACCCTACACAGAGGTAGTGATCCAAGAGGACTCACCATTTCACCCTACACAGAGGTAGTGATCCAAGAGGACTCACCATTCCACCCTACACAGAGGTAGTGATCCAAGAGGACTCACCATTCCACCCTACACAGAGGTAGTGATCCAAGAGGACTCACCATTTCACCCTACACAGAGGTAGTGATCCAAGAGGACTCACCATTCCACCCTACACAGAGGTAGTGATCCAAGAGGATTCACCATTCCACCCTACACAGAGGTAGTGATCCAAGAGGACTCACCATTTCACCCTACACAGAGGACTCACCATTCCACCCTACACAGAGGTAGTGATCCAAGAGGACTCACCATTCCACCCTACACAGAGGTAGTGATCCAAGAGGACTCACCATTTCACCCTACACAGAGGTAGTGATCCAAGAGGACTCACCATTTCACCCTACACAGAGGTAGTGATCCAAGAGGACTCACCATTTCACCCTACACAGAGGTAGTGATCCAAGAGGACTCACCATTTCACCCTACACAGAGGTAGTGATCCAAGAGGACTCACCATTCCACCCTACACAGAGGTAGTGATCCAAGAGGACTCACCATTCCACCCTACACAGAGGTAGTGATCCAAGAGGACTCACCATTCCACCCTACACAGAGGTAGTGATCCAAGAGGACTCACCATTCCACCCTACACAGAGGTAGTGATCCAAGAGGACTCACCATTCCACCCTACACAGAGGTAGTGATCCAAGAGGACTCACCATTCCACCCTACACAGAGGTAGTGATCCCATCACTACAACAAGAGGACTCACCATTTCACCCTACACAGAGGTAGTGATCCAAGAGGACTCACCATTCCACCCTACACAGAGGTAGTGATCCAAGAGGACTCACCATTTCACCCTACACAGAGGTAGTGATCCAAGAGGACTCACCATTTCACCCTACACAGAGGTAGTGATCCAAGAGGACTCACCATTCCACCCTACACAGAGGTAGTGATCCAAGAGGACTCACCATTTCACCCTAGTGATCCAAGAGGACTCACCATTTCACCCTACACAGAGGTAGTGATCCAAGAGGACTCACCATTTCACCCTACACAGAGGTAGTGATCCAAGAGGACTCACCATTCCACCCTACACAGAGGTAGTGATCCAAGAGGACTCACCATTCCACCCTACACAGAGGTAGTGATCCAAGAGGACTCACCATTTCACCCTACACAGAGGTAGTGATCCAAGAGGACTCACCATTTCACCCTTCACCATTTCACCCTACACAGAGGTAGTGATCCAAGAGGACTCACCATTTCACCCTACACAGAGGTAGTGATCCAAGAGGACTCACCATTCCACCCTACACAGAGGTAGTGATCCAAGAGGACTCACCATTTCACCCAGAGGTAGTGACAGAGGACTCACCATTTCACCCTACACAGAGGTAGTGATCCAAGAGGACTCACCATTTCACCCTACACAGAGGTAGTGATCCAAGAGGACTCACCATTCCACCCTACACAGAGGTAGTGATCCAAGAGGACTCACCATTCCACCCTACACAGAGGTAGTGATCCAAGAGGACTCACCATTTCACCCTACACAGAGGTAGTGATCCAAGAGGACTCACCATTTCACCCTACACAGAGGACTCACCATTCCACCCTACACAGAGGTAGTGATCCAAGAGGACTCACCATTCCACCCTACACAGAGGTAGTGATCCCATCACCACAACAATCACAGGGCAGATATCATTGAATTGTATCCAAACATAATCCTGTTAAAAACCTGTTTCAGATCCAGAGGAGGGCTGATTGGATCGGATTCCCGTAGGATGTTGTCAAAAACCCATATCTTAATCTCCCCCAACAACGTGATCTATAATCTACGGTAATCTCATCCTATTAACTCTGATCTGATAGCATCAGGACATGATTGGGAGGATTAAGGAAGAAAGCAGAGAAAAACACAAAAGGTGTATTTATGTTTATGATTATGATGCTTGGAGATCAAAATCAGGATTTTCACCAAGTTAACACGGCCTAACCAATAGGAACCAGGAAACATGGCCTAACCAATAGGAACCAGGAAACACGGCCTAACCAATAGGAACCAGGAAACACGGCCTAACCAATAGGAACCAGGAAACACGGCCTAACCAATAAGAACCAGGAAACACGGCCTAACCAATAAGAACCAGGAAACACGGCCTAACCAATAAGAACCAGGAAACACGGCCTAACCAATAAGAACCAGGAAACACGGCCTAACCAATAAGAACCAGGAAACACGGCCTAACCAATAGGAACCAGTAAACACGGCCTAACCAATAGGAACCAGGAAACACGGCCTAACCAATAGGAACCAGGAAACACGGCCTAACCAATAGGAACCAGGAAACACGGCCTAACCAATAGGAACCAGGAAACACAGCCTAACCAATAGGAACCAGGAAACACGGCCTAACCAATAGGAACCAGGAAACATGGCCTAACCAATAGGAACCAGGAAACACGGCCTAACCAATAGGAACCAGGAAACATGGCCTAACCAATAGGAACCAGGAAACACGGCCTAACCAATAAGAACCAGGAAACACGGCCTAACCAATAGGAACTAGGAAACACGGCCTAACCAATAGGAACCAGGAAACACGGCCTAACCAATAAGAACCAGGAAACACGGCCTAACCAATAGGAACCAGGAAACACGGCCGAACCAATAGGAACCAGGAAACACGGCCTAACCAATAGGAACCAGGAAACACGACCTAACCAATAAGAACCAGGAAACACGGCCTAACCAATAGGAACCAGGAAACATGGCCTAACCAATAGGAACCAGGAGACACGGCCTAACCAATAGGAACCAGGAAACATGGCCTAACCAATAGGAACCAGGAAACATGGCCTAACCAATAGGAACCAGGAAACATGGCCTAACCAATAGGAACCAGGAAACACGGCCTAACCAATAGGAACCAGGAAACACGGCCTAACCAATAGGAACCAGGAAACATGGCCTAACCAATAGGAACCAGGAAACACGGCCTAACCAATAGGAACCAGGAAACATGGCCTAACCAATAGGAATCAGGAAACATGACCTAACCATGAACCATGACAGACTGATATACAGTGAACCATGACTGATATACAGTGAACCATGAAAGATATACAGTGGACCATGACAGACTGATATACAGTGGACCATGACAGATATACAGTGGACCATGACAGACTGATATACAGTGGACCATGACAGATATACAGTGGACCATGACAGACTGATATACAGTGGACCATAACAGACTAATATACAGTGGACCATGACAGACTGATATACAGTGGACCATAACAGACAGATATAAAGTGGACCATGACAGACTGATGTACAGTGGACCATGACTGATATACAGTGGACCATGACAGACTGATATACAGTGGACCATGACAGATATACAGTGGACCATGACAGATATACAGTGGACCATGATAGACAGATATACAGTGGACCATGACAGACTGATATACAGTGGACCATGACTGATATACAGTGGACCATGACAGATATACAGTGGACCATGATAGACAGATATACAGTGGACCATGACAGATATACAGTGGACCATGACAGATATACAGTGGACCATGACAGATATACAGTGGACCATGACAGATATACAGTGGACCATGATAGACAGATATACAGTGGACCATGACTGATATACAGTGGACCATGATATACTGATATACAGTGAACCATGACTGATATACAGTGAACCATGACAGATATACAGTGGACCATGACTGATATACAGTGGACCATGATAGACTGATATACAGTGGACCATGACAGACTGATATACAGTGGACCATAACAGACTGATATACAGTGGACCATGACAGACTGATATACAGTGGACCATGACAGACTGATATACAGTGGACCATGACAGACTGATATACAGTGGACCATGATAGACATATAAACAGTGGACCATGACAGATATACAGTGGACCATGACAGATATACAGTGGACCATGATAGACTGATATACAGTGAACCATGACTGATATACAGTGAACCATGACAGATATACCGTGGACCATGATAGACTGATATACAGTGAACCATGACAGATATACAGTGTACCATAACAGACTGATATACAGTGGACCATGACTGACTGATATACAGTGGACCATGACAGATATACAGTGGACCATGATAGACTGATATACAGTGGACCATGACAGACTGATATACAGTGGACCATAACAGACTGATATACAGTGGACCATGACAGACTGATATACAGTGGACCATGACAGACTGATATACAGTGGACCATGACTGATATACAGTGGACCATGACTGATGTACAGTGGACCATGACTGATATACAGTAAACCATGACTGATATACAGTGGACCATGACAGACTGATATACAGTGGACCATGACAGACTGATATACAGTGGACCATGACAGACTGACAGACTGATATACAGTGGACCATGACTGATATACAGTGGACCCACTGATATACAGTACTGACATACTGATATACAGTGGACCATGACAGATATACAGTGGACCATGACAGATATACATTGGACCATGATAGACTGATATACAGTGAACCATGACTGATATACAGTGAACCATGACAGATATACAGTGGACCATGATAGACTGATATACAGTGAACCATGACAGATATACAGTGTACCATAACAGACTGATATACAGTGGACCATGACTGACTGATATACAGTGGACCATGACAGATATACAGTGGACCATGATAGACTGATATACAGTGGACCATGACAGACTGATATACAGTGGACCATGACAGACTGATATACAGTGGACCATGACAGACTGATATACAGTGGACCATGACTGATATACAGTGGACCATGACTGATGTACAGTGGACCATGACTGATATACAGTGGACCATGACAGACTGATATACAGTGGACCATGACTGATATACAGTGGACCATGACAGACTGATATACAGTGGACCATAACAGAAATACAGTGGACCATGACAGACTGATATACAGTGGACCATGACTGATATACAGTGGACCATGACAGACTGATATACAGTGGACCATGACTGATATACAGTGGACCATGACAGACTGATATACAGTGGACCATGACAGACTGATATACAGTGGACCATGACAGACTGATATACAGTGGACCATGACTGATATACAGTGGACCATGACTGATGTACAGTGGACCATGACTGATATACAGTGGACCATGACAGACTGATATACAGTGGACCATGACTGATATACAGTGGACCATGACAGACTGATATACAGTGGACCATAACAGAAATACAGTGGACCATGACTGATATACAGTGGACCATGACTGATATACAGTGGACCATGATATACTGATATACAGTGAACCATGACTGATATACAGTGAACCATGACAGATATACAGTGGACCATGACTGATATACAGTGGACCATGACAGACTGATATACAGTGGACCATGACAGACTGATATACAGTGGACCATGACAGACAGATATACAGTGGACCATGACAGATATACAGTGGACCATGACAGACAGATATACAGTGGACCATAACAGAAATACAGTGGACCATGACAGACAGATATACAGTGGACCATGACAGACTGATATACAGTGGACCATAACAGAAATACAGTGAACCATGACAGACTGATATACAGTGGACCATAACAGAAATACAGTGGACCATGACAGACTGATATACAGTGGACCATGACAGACAGATATACAGTGAACCATGACTGATATACAGTGGACCATTACTGATATACAGTGGACCATGACAGACTGATATACAGTGGACCATAACAGACTGATATACAGTGGACCATGACAGACTGATATACAGTGGACCATAACAGAAATACAGTGAACCATGACAGACTGATATACAGTGGACCATAACAGAAATACAGTGAACCATGACAGACTGATATACAGAGGACCATAACAGAAATACAGTGAACCATGACAGACTGATATACAGTGGACCATAACAGAAATACAGTGAACCATGACAGACTGATATACAGTGGACCATAACAGACTGATATACAGTGGACCATGACAGACAGATATACAGTGGACCATGACAGACAGATATACAGTGGACCATGACAGACTGATATACAGTGGACCATGACAGACTGATATACAGTGAACCATGACAGACTGATATACAGTGGACCATGACAGACAGATATACAGTGGACCATGACAGACAGATATACAGTGGACCATGACAGACTGATATACAGTGGACCATGACAGACTGATATACAGTGGACCATGACAGACTGATATACAGTGGACCATGACAGACTGATATACAGTGGACCATGACTGATATACAGTGAACCATGACAGACTGATATACAGTGGACCATGACAGACTGATATACAGTGGACCATGCCAGATATACAGTGGACCATGACAGACTGATATACAGTGGACCATGCCAGATATACAGTGGACCATGACAGACTGATATACAGTGGACCATAACAGACTGATATACAGTGGACCATGACAGACTGATATACAGTGGACCATGACAGACTGATATACAGTGGACCATGACAGACTGATATACAGTGGACCATGACAGACTGATATACAGTGGACCATGACTGATATACAGTGGACCATGACATACTGATATACAGTGGACCATGACAGATATACAGTGGACCATGACAGATATACATTGGACCATGATAGACTGATATACAGTGAACCATGACTGATATACAGTGAACCATGACAGATATACAGTGGACCATGACTGACTGATATACAGTGGACCATGACAGATATACAGTGGACCATGATAGACTGATATACAGTGGACCATGACAGACTGATATACAGTGGACCATGACAGATATACAGTGGACCATGATAGACTGATATACAGTGGACCATGACAGACTGATATACAGTGGACCATGACAGACTGATATACAGTGGACCATGACAGACTGATATACAGTGGACCATGACTGATATACAGTGGACCATGACTGATATACAGTGGACCATGACAGACTGATATACAGTGGACCATGACAGACTGATATACAGTGGACCATGACTGATATACAGTGGACCATGACAGACTGATATACAGTGGACCATAACAGAAATACAGTGGACCATGACAGACTGATATACAGTGGACCATGACTGACTGATATACAGTGGACCATGACTGATATACAGTGGACCATGACAGACTGATATACAGTGGACCATGACAGACTGATATACAGTGGACCATGACAGACTGATATACAGTGGACCATGACAGACTGATATACAGTGGACCATGACTGATATACAGTGGACCATGACTGATATACAGTGGACCATGACTGATATACAGTGGACCATGACAGACTGATATACAGTGGACCATGACAGACTGATATACAGTGGACCATGACAGATATACAGTGGACCATGACAGAAATACAGTGGACCATGACAGACTGATATACAGTGGACCATGACAGACTGATATACAGTGGACCATGACTGATATACAGTGGATACATGATATACTGATATACAGTGAACCATGACTGATATACAGTGAACCATGACAGATATACAGTGGACCATGACAGACTGATATACAGTGGACCATGACAGACTGATATACAGTGGACCATGACAGACTGATATACAGTGGACCATGACAGACAGATATACAGTGGACCATGACAGATATACAGTGGACCATGACAGACAGATATACAGTGGACCATAACAGAAATACAGTGGACCATGACAGACAGATATACAGTGGACCATGACAGACTGATATACAGTGGACCATAACAGAAATACAGTGAACCATGACAGACTGATATACAGTGGACCATAACAGAAATACAGTGGACCATGACAGACTGATATACAGTGGACCATGACAGACAGATATACAGTGGACCATGACAGACTGATATACAGTGGACCACAGAGGACAGACTGATATACAGTGGACCATGACAGACTGATATACAGTGGACCATGACAGACTGATATACAGTGGACCATGACTGATATACAGTAGACCATGACAGACTGATATACAGTGGACCATGACAGACTGATATACAGTGGACCATGACAGACTGATATACAGTGGACCATGACAGACTGATATACAGTGGACCATGACAGACTGATATACAGTGGACCATGACAGATATACAGTGGACCATGACAGATATACAGTGGACCATGATAGACTGATATACAGTGAACCATGACTGATATACAGTGAACCATGACAGATATACAGTGGACCATGATAGACTGATATACAGTGAACCATGACAGATATACAGTGGACCATGACAGACTGATATACAGTGGACCATGACTGACTGATATACAGTGGACCATGACAGAGATATACAGTGGACCATGATAGACAGATATACAGTGGACCATGACAGACTGATATACAGTGGACCATGACAGACTGATATACAGTGGACCATGACAGACTGATATACAGTGGACATGACAGACTGATATACAGTGGACCATGACTGATATACAGTGGACCAGACAGACTGATATACAGTGGACATGATATACAGTGGACCATGACAGACTGATATACAGTGGACCATGACTGATATACAGTGGACCATGACAGACTGATATACAGTGGACCATAACAGAAATACAGTGGACCATGACAGACTGATATACAGTGGACCATGACTGATATACAGTGGACCATGACAGACTGATATACAGTGGACCATGACTGATATACAGTGGACCATGACAGACTGATATACAGTGGACCATGACAGACTGATATACAGTGGACCATGACAGACTGATATACAGTGGACCACAGACTGATATACAGTGGACCATGACTGATATACAGTGGACCATGACTGATATACAGTGGACCATGACCAGTGGACATGACAGACAGACTGATATACAGTGGACCATGACTGATATACAGTGGACCATGACAGACTGATATACAGTGGACCATAACAGAAATACAGTGGACCATGACAGACTGATATACAGTGGACCATGACTGATATACAGTGGACCATGACAGACTGATATACAGTGGACCATATACTGATATACAGTGGACCATGACTGATATACAGTGAACCATGACAGATATACAGTGACCATGACTGATATACAGTGGACCATGATGACTGATATACAGTGGACCATGACAGACTGATATACAGTGGACCATGACTGATATACAGTGGACCAGACTGATATACAGTTGACCATGATATACAGTGGACCATGACAGACTGATATACAGTGGACCATAACAGAAATACAGTGGACCATGACAGACAGATATACAGTGGACCATGACAGACTGATATACAGTGGACCATAACAGAAATACAGTGGACCATGACAGACTGATATACAGTGGACCATAACAGAATATACAGTGACCATGACAGACTGATATACAGTGATGACAGACTGATATACAGTGGATACCAGTGACAGACTGATATACAGTGTGACAGACTGATATACAGTGGACCACAGACTGATATACAGTGGACCATGACAGACTGATATACAGTGGACCATGACAGACTGATATACAGTGGACCATGACAGACTGATATACAGTGGACCATAACAGAAATACAGTGACCATGACAGACTGATATACAGTGGACCATAACAGAAATACAGTGGAACCATGACAGACTGATATACAGTGGACCATAACAGAAATACAGTGAACCATGACAGACTGATATACAGTGGACCAGACAGAAATACAGTGAACCATGACAGACTGATATACAGTGGACCATGACAGACTGATATACAGTGGACCATGACAGACAGATATACAGTGGACCATGACAGACAGATATACAGTGGACCATGACATATACAGTGGACCATGACAGACTGATATACAGTGGACCATGACAGACTGATATACAGTGGACCATGACAGACTGATATACAGTGGACCATGACAGACAGACTGATATACAGTGGACCATGACAGACAGATATACAGTGGACCATGACAGACTGATATACAGTGGACCATGACAGACTGATATACAGTGGACCATGACAGACTGATATAATACAGACTGATATACAGTGGACCATGACAGACTGATATACAGTGGACCATGACAGACTGATATACAGTGAACCATGACAGACTGATATACAGTGGACCATGACAGACTGATATACAGTGGACCATGACAGAGGAATAACAGTGGACCATGACAGACTGATATACAGTGGACCATGCCAGATATACAGTGGACCATGACAGACTGATATACAGTGTGACAGACAGACTGATATACAGTGGACCATGACAGACTGATATACAGTGGACCATGACAGACTGATATACAGTGAACCATGACAGACAGAGGACAGACTGATATACAGTGGACCATGACAGATATACAGTGGACCACAGACAGACCATGACAGATATACAGTGGACCAAGACAGATATACAGTGAACCATGCCAGATATACAGTGGACCATGACAGACTGATATACAGTGGACCATGACAGACTGATATACAGTGAACCATGACAGACTGATATACAGTGGACCATGACTGATATACAGTGGACCATGACAGACAGATATACAGTGGACCTAAACAGACTGATATACAGTGGACCATGACAGATAGATTAACACCATGACAGACAGAAATACAGTAATCCACGACAGATAGATTAACACCATGACAGATATAGAAGAAGGAAGGCCACTAAGCCCTGTCTCTTTAGTGTGTTAGAGGCTGGGTCCCCAACGGGGCCCTGGTCAGAGGAAGGCACTACGTAGGATAGAGGAATACCATTTGGGACAGAGGATGACAAAGTGTGACAAAGAGGTGTGATCAGACAACGGCCAGATGTTGACATTTGTGAGACTCCCAGAGAGAAAACAGATGATTGTCCAGACAAGGACCAGCTGTTGGGAAGACAGAGGAAGGACATTTACACAGGACTTTCTTGTGACAGACAGAGGAAGGTAAATCACGTTCAGCCTGCATCGGCTTTGATGATCGTTCTGACAGACAGAGGAGCTATGCTATCAGACAGTCTTCTTTAATCTGACCTGAGATCAGCTGAGACGTGTTACCAAGTTGACCAATGCTATTATACAGTCTTCTGTAATCTGACCTGAGAACAGAGGAAGTAACGTGTTACCAAGTTGACCTATGCTATTATACGGTCTTCTGTTGTCTGACCTGAGATCAGAGAGAGACAGACCAGAGGACGTGAGGTAAAGTGAAGACAGAGGAAGATGTTTCAGACAGAGAGGAAAGACAGACAGACATGGAAGAAACAAAGATGTTTGACAGACAGAGAGACAGAGGACGACAGAGGAAGAAAACTAAGATGATTCCAGAGAGAGAGACAGTAACTCAGTTGTTGTGTGACAGACAGAGGAAGGAAACTCAGTTGTTTCCAGAGAGAGTGACAGACAGAGGAAGGAAACTAAGATGTTTCCAGAGAGTGAGACAGACATGAGGAAGGAAACTCAGTTGTTGACAGACAGAGGAAGGTAACTCAGTTGTTGTGTGACAGACAGAGGAAGGTAACTCAGTTGTTGTGTGACAGACAGAGGAAGGTAACTCAGTTGTTGTGTGACAGACAGAGGAAGGTAACTCAGTTGTTGTGTGACAGACAGAGGAAGGTAACTCAGTTGTTGTGTGACAGACAGAGGAAGGTAACTCAGTTGTTGTGTGACAGACAGAGGAAGGTAACTCAGTTGTTGTGTGACAGACAGAGGAAGGTAACTCAGTTGTTGTGTGACAGACAGAGGAAGGTAACTCAGTTGTTGTGTGACAGACAGAGGAAGGTAACTCAGTTGTTGTGTGACAGACAGAGGAAGGTAACTCAGTTGTTGTGTGACAGACAGAGGAAGGTAACTCAGTTGTTGTGTGACAGACAGAGGAAGGTAACTCAGTTGTTGTGTGACAGACAGTTGTTGTGTGACAGACAGAGGAAGGTAACTCAGTTGTTGTGTGACAGACAGAGGAAGGTAACTCAGTTGTTGTGTGACAGACAGAGGAAGGTAACTCAGTTGTTGTGTGACAGACAGAGGAAGGTAACTCAGTTGTTGTGTGACAGACAGAGGAAGGTAACTCAGTTGTTGTGTGACAGACAGAGGAAGGTAACTCAGTTGTTGTGTGACAGACAGAGGAAGGTAACTCAGTTGTTGTGTGACAGACAGAGGAAGGTAACTCAGTTGTTGTGTGACAGACAGAGGAAGGTAACTCAGTTGTTGTGTGACAGACAGAGGAAGGTAACTCAGTTGTTGTGTGACAGACAGAGGAAGGTAACTCAGTTGTTGTGTGACAGACAGAGGAAGGTAACTCAGTTGTTGTGTGACAGACAGAGGAAGGTAACTCAGTTGTTGTGTGACAGACAGAGGAAGGTAACTCAGTTGTTGTGTGACAGACAGAGGAAGGTAACTCAGTTGTTGTGTGACAGACAGAGGAAGGTAACTCAGTTGTTGTGTGACAGACAGAGGAAGGTAACTCAGTTGTTGTGTGACAGACAGAGGAAGGTAACTCAGTTGTTGTGTGACAGACAGAGGAAGGTAACTCAGTTGTTGTGTGACAGACAGAGGAAGGTAACTCAGTTGTTGTGTGACAGACAGAGGAAGGTAACTCAGTTGTTGTGTGACAGACAGAGGAAGGTAACTCAGTTGTTGTGTGACAGACAGAGGAAGGTAACTCAGTTGTTGTGTGACAGACAGAGGAAGGTAACTCAGTTGTTGTGTGACAGACAGAGGAAGGTAACTCAGTTGTTGTGTGACAGACAGAGGAAGGTAACTCAGTTGTTGTGTGACAGACAGAGGAAGGTAACTCAGTTGTTGTGTGACAGACAGAGGAAGGTAACTCAGTTGTTGTGTGACAGACAGAGGAAGGTAACTCAGTTGTTGTGTGACAGACAGAGGAAGGTAACTCAGTTGTTGTGTGACAGACAGAGGAAGGTAACTCAGTTGTTGTGTGACAGACAGAGGAAGGTAACTCAGTTGTTGTGTGACAGACAGAGGAAGGTAACTCAGGACTCAGTTGTTGTGTGACAGACAGAGGTAACTCAGTTGTTGTGTGACAGACAGAGGAAGGTAACTCAGTTGTTGTGTGACAGACAGAGGAAGGTAACTCAGTTGTTGTGTGACAGACAGAGGAAGGTAACTCAGTTGTTGTGTGACAGACAGAGGAAGGTAACTCAGTTGTTGTGTGACAGACAGAGGAAGGTAACTCAGTTGTTGTGTGACAGACAGAGGAAGGTAACTCAGTTGTTGTGTGACAGACAGAGGAAGGTAACTCAGTTGTTGTGTGACAGACAGAGGAAGGTAACTCAGTTGTTGTGTGACAGACAGAGGAAGGTAACTCAGTTGTTGTGTGACAGACAGAGGAAGGTAACTCAGTTGTTGTGTGACAGACAGAGGAAGGTAACTCAGTTGTTGTGTGACAGACAGAGGAAGGTAACTCAGTTGTTGTGTGACAGACAGAGGAAGGTAACTCAGTTGTTGTGTGACAGACAGAGGAAGGTAACTCAGTTGTTGTGTGTAACTCAGACAGAGGAAGGTAACTCAGTTGTTGTGTGACAGACAGAGGAAGGTAACTCAGTTGTTGTGTGACAGACAGAGGAAGGTAACTCAGTTGTTGTGTGACAGACAGAGGAAGGTAACTCAGTTGTTGTGTGACAGACAGAGGAAGGTAACTCAGTTGTTGTGTGACAGACAGAGGAAGGTAACTCAGTTGTTGTGTGACAGACAGAGGAAGGTAACTCAGTTGTTGTGTGACAGACAGAGGAAGGTAACTCAGTTGTTGTGTGACAGACAGAGGAAGGTAACTCAGTTGTTGTGTGACAGACAGAGGAAGGTAACTCAGTTGTTGTGTGACAGACAGAGGAAGGTAACTCAGTTGTTGTGTGACAGACAGAGGAAGGTAACTCAGTTGTTGTGTGACAGACAGAGGAAGGTAACTCAGTTGTTGTGTGACAGACAGAGGAAGGTAACTCAGTTGTTGTGTGACAGACAGAGGAAGGTAACTCAGTTGTTGTGTGACAGACAGAGGAAGGTAACTCAGTTGTTGTGTGACAGACAGAGAAGGTAACAGAGAGGAAGGTAACTCAGTTGTTTGTGTGACAGACAGAGTTGGAAGGTAACTCAGTTGTTGTGTGACAGACAGAGGAAGGTAACTCAGTTGTTGTGTGACAGACAGAGGAAGGTAACTCAGTTGTTGTGTGACAGACAGAGGAAGGTAACTCAGTTGTTGTGTGACAGACAGAGGAAGGTAACTCAGTTGTTGTGTGACAGACAGAGGAAGGTAACTCAGTTGTTGTGTGACAGACAGAGGAAGGTAACTCAGTTGTTGTGTGACAGACAGAGGAAGGTAACTCAGTTGTTGTGTGACAGACAGAGGAAGGTAACTCAGTTGTTGTGTGTTGTTGTTGTGACAGACAGAGGAAGGTAACTCAGTTGTTGTGTGACAGACAGAGGAAGGTAACTCAGTTGTTGTGTGACAGACAGAGGAAGGTAACTCAGTTGTTGTGTGACAGACAGAGGAAGGTAACTCAGTTGTTGTGTGACAGACAGAGGAAGGTAACTCAGTTGTTGTGTGACAGACAGAGGAAGGTAACTCAGTTGTTGTGTGACAGACAGAGGAAGGTAACTCAGTTGTTGTGTGACAGACAGAGGAAGGTAACTCAGTTGTTGTGTGACAGACAGAGAAGGTAACTCAGTTGTTGTGTGACAGACAGAGGAAGGTAACTCAGTTGTTGTGTGACAGACAGAGGAAGGTAACTCAGTTGTTGTGTGACAGACAGAGGAAGGTAACTCAGTTGTTGTGTGACAGACAGAGGAAGGTAACTCAGTTGTTGTGTGACAGACAGAGGAAGGTAACTCAGTTGTTGTGTGACAGACAGAGGAAGGTAACTCAGTTGTTGTGTGACAGACAGAGGAAGGTAACTCAGTTGTTGTGTGACAGCGTGCTGCCGTAAACAAACAAGAAGTAGTCAAAGGTCAGAGGGTCGACTTACGTTTAGAGACCGTCATGACCTTCCTCTTGACCTCTCCACCCCCTGATCCGTCACACCCATCCTCGTCATCACAGTCTCCGCTGTAGCCACGCCCCTCACCATTGCCACTTCCTGTTTCGATCAGATCCAACGTTCCAAACTTGGGGATGGACTTCCCCTGCAGCAGCTGGAACAGGAAGAGACTGAACACTTAGTCTGGCTCCCCAAACGACACCCTAGTCCCTATAGACATCCCTATAGTGGGATGGACTTCCCCTGCAGCAGCTGGAACAGGAAGAGACTGAACACTTAGTCTGGCTCCCCAAACGACACCCTAGTCCCTATAGACATCCCTATAGTGGGATGGACTTCCCCTGCAGCAGCTGGAACAGGAAGAGACTGAACACTTAGTCTGGCTCCCCAAACGACACCCTAGTCCCTATAGACATCCCTATAGTGGGATGGACTTCCCCTGCAGCAGCTGGAACAGGAAGAGACTGAACACTTAGTCTGGCTCCCCAAACGACACCCTAGTCCCTATAGACATCCCTATAGTGGGATGGACTTCCCCTGCAGCAGCTGGAACAGGAAGAGACTGAACACTTAGTCTGGCTCCCCAAACGACACCCTAGTCCCTATAGACATCCCTATAGTGGGATGGACTTCCCCTGCAGCAGCTGGAACAGGAAGAGACTGAACACTTAGTCTGGCTCCCCAAACGACACCCTAGTCCCTATAGACATCCCTATAGTGGGATGGACTTCCCCTGCAGCAGCTGGAACAGGAAGAGACTGAACACTTAGTCTGGCTCCCCAAACGACACCCTAGTCCCTATAGACATCCCTATAGTGGGATGGACTTCCCCTGCAGCAGCTGGAACAGGAAGAGACTGAACACTTAGTCTGGCTCCCAAACGACACCCTAGTCCCTATAGACATCCCTATAGTGGGATGGACTTCCCCCTGCAGCAGCTGGAACAGGAAGAGACTGAACACTTAGTCTGGCTCCCCAAACGACACCCTAGTCCCTATAGACATCCCTATAGTGGGATGGACTTCCCCCTGCAGCAGCTGGAACAGGAAGAGACTGAACACTTAGTCTGGCTCCCCAAACGACACCCTAGTCCCTATAGACATCCCTATAGTGGGATGGACCCTAGCAGCTGGAACAGGAAGAGACTGAACACTTAGTCTGGCTCCCTAAACGACACCCTAGTCCCTATAGACATCCCTATAGGCCAGAGCCCTATAGCACCCTATTCCCTAAGAGTACACTACTTTAGCTCCCCAAAGACAGCCCTATAGACCCATCCCTATAGTGGGATGGACTACTTTAGACCAGCTGGCCCTATAGAACCCTATTCCCTATATAGTCCCCAAACACTACTTTAGACCAGGGCCCTATAGAACCCTATTCCCTTAGTCTATATATAGACAGCCCTATATTCCCTACTTTAGATTCCCAGGGCCCTATAGAACCCTATTCCCTATATATAGTACACTACTTTAGACCAGGGCCCTATAGAACCCTATTCCTTTAGACCAGGGCCCTATAGTACACTACTTTAGACCAGGGCCCTATAGAACCCTATTCCCTATATAGTACACTACTTTAGACCAGGGCCCTATAGAACCCTATTCCCTATATAGTAGCACTACTTTAGACCAGGGCCCTATAGAACCCTATTCCCTATATATAGTGTACACTACTTTAGACCAGGGCCCTATAGAACCCTATTCCCTATATAGTACACTACTTTAGACCAGGGCCCTATAGAACCCTATATAGTGCACTACTTTAGACCAGGGCACACAGGGCTCAGTACATACTTTAACAGATACCTTTATAGAAAATCCAACACTACCCACATTACAGTAGCCAGGCTATAGAACTCCAACACCCAGTACATCATATTACAGTAATAGCCAAAACACTCCAATCTGGTTTCATTACAGATAGCCAAAGTAACACTCCAACATATTTTACAGATAGCCTTTTATATCAGACATCATTTACAGATAGCCAGGGGCTCACTCCAACACTCAGACATCATTACAGATAGCCAGGGGCTCACTCCAACACTCAGACATCATTTACAGATAGCCAGGGCTCACTCCAACACTCAGACATCATTTACAGATAGCCATTTACAATAGCTCCAACACTCAGACATCATTAACAGATAGCCAGGGCTCACTCCAACACTCAGACATCATTTACAGATAGCCAGCAGTATGACCAGGGATGTTCTATGTTTAGTGAGACTCCACCAGATCAGACATCATTAGGGATGACCAGGGATATTCTCCAACACTCAGATCATTTACAGATAGTAGGGGATGACCAACATGTTCATCTGTTTAGATAGCCAGGGAGTCCTCCAGATCATTTACAGGATGACCAGGGATGTTCAACATGTTTATTTACAGATAGCCAGGGCTCACTCCAACACTCAGAGGCATTTAGGGATGACCAGGGATATTCTCTGTTTACAGATGCCAGGGAACACTCCAGATCAGACATCATTTAGGGATGACCAGGGATATTCTCTGTTTACAGATAGCCAGGGGTCCTCCACACTCAGAGACATTTAGGGATGACCAGGGATGTTCTCTGTTTAGTGATTTACAGATCAGAGGCAGTAGGGATGACCAGGGATGTTCTATGTTAGCCAGGGAGTCCACCAGATCAGAGGCAGTAGGGATGACCAGGGATATTCTCTGTTTACAGATAGCCAGTCCTCCACACTCAGAGACATTTAGGGATGACCAGGGATGTTCTCTGTTTACAGATAGCCAGTCCTCCAACACCAGATCCAGAGGCAGTAGGGATGACCAGGGATATTCTCTGTTACAGATAGCCAGGGCTCCTCCACACTCAGACATCATTACAGGGATGACCAGGGGGATGTTCTCTGATTTACAGATAGCCAGGGGTCCTCCACACTCAGACATCATTACAGATGACCAGGGATGTTCCAACACTGAGTCCATCATTACAGATAGCCAGGCTAGGGAACACCAGACATCATTTACTGTTTAGCCAGGGGTCACTCCACACTCAGACATCATTAGGGATGACCAGGGATGTTCTCCAACAGTCAGACATCATTTACAGATAGCCAGAGGCAGTAGGGATGACCAGGGATGTTCTATGTTACAGATAGCCAGGGCTCCTCCAGACTCAGACATCATTACAGATGACCAGGGATGTTCTCTGTTTAGACAGTCTTCAGATAGCCAGAGGCAGTAGGGATGACCAGGGATCAGTTCATCTGTACAGTAGCCAGGGTCCTCCAGATCAGAGGCAGTAGGGATGACCAGGGATGTTCTATGTTTAGTGAGTCCACCAGACATCAGAGGCAGTAGGGATGACCAGGGATATTCTCATTTACAGTGAGTCCTCCAGACTCAGACATCATTTAGGGATGACCAGGGATGTTCTCTGTTTAGTGACCTCCAGATCATCAGTAGGGATGACCAGGGATGTTCTATGTTTAGTGAGTCCTCAGATCAGAGACAGTAGGGATGACCAGGGATGTTCTCTGTTTAGTGAGTCTGTCAGATCAGAGGCAGTAGGGATGACCAGGGATGTTCTCTGTTTAGTGAGTCCTCCAGATCAGAGACAGTAGGGATGACCAGGGATGTTCTCTGTTTAGTGAGTCTGTCAGATCAGAGGCAGTAGGGATGACCAGGGATGTTCTCTGTTTAGTGAGTCCTCCAGATCAGAGGCAGTAGGGATGACCAGGGATGTTCTCTGTTTAGTGAGTCCTCAGATCAGAGGCAGTAGGGATGACCAGGGATGTTCTCTGTTTAGTGAGTCCTCCAGATCAGAGGTAGATGACCAGGGATGTTCTCTGTTTAGTGAGTCCTCCAGATCAGAGGTAGTAGGGATGACCAGGATGTTCTCTGTTTAGTGAGTCTGTCAGATCAGAGGCAGTAGGGATGACCAGGGATGTTCTCTGTTTAGTGAGTCCTAGCCAGATCAGAGACAGTAGGGATGAACAGGGATGTTCTCTGTTTAGTGAGTCCACCAGATCAGAGGCAGAGGGATGACCAGGGATGTTCTCTGTTTAGTGAGTCCACCAGATCAGAGGCAGTAGGGATGACCAGGGATATTCTCTGTTTAGTGAGTCCTCCAGATCAGAGGCAGTAGGGATGACCAGGGATATTCTCTGTTTAGTAGAGTCCTCCAGATCAGAGACAGTAGGGATGACCAGGGATGTTCTCTGTTTAGTGAGTCCTCCAGATCAGAGGCAGTAGGGATGACCAGGGATGTTCTATGTTTAGTGAGTCCACCAGATCAGAGGCAGTAGGGATGACCAGGGGATATTCTCTGTTTAGTGAGTCCTCCAGATCAGAGACAGTAGGGATGACCAGGGATGTTCTCTGTTTACTCAGGTCCTCAGATAGCCAGAGGCAGTAGGGATGACCAGGGATGTTCTATGTTTAGTGGTCCTCCCAGATCAGAGACAGTAGGGATGACCAGGGATGTTCTCTGTTTAGTGAGTCTGTCAGATCAGAGTCAGTAGGGATGACCAGGGATGTTCTCTGTTTAGTGAGTCTGTCAGATCAGAGTCAGTAGGGATGACCAGGGATGTTCTCTGTTTAGTGAGTCTGTCAGATCAGAGTCAGTAGGGATGACCAGGGATGTTCTCTGTTTAGTGAGTCTGTCAGATCAGAGTCAGTAGGGATGACCAGGGATGTTCTCTGTTTAGTGAGTCCTCCAGATCAGAGTCAGTAGGGATGACCAGGGATGTTCTCTGTTTAGTGAGTCTGTCAGATCAGAGTCAGTAGGGATGACCAGGGATGTTCTCTGTTTAGTGAGTCCTCCAGATCAGAGTCAGTAGGGATGACCAGGGATGTTCTCTGTTTAGTGAGTCCTCAGATCAGAGGCAGTAGGGATGACCAGGGATGTTCTCTGTTTAGTGAGTCCTCAGATCAGAGGTAGTAGGGATGTTCTCTGTTTAGTGAGTCCTCCAGATCAGAGGTAGTAGGGATGACCAGGATGTTCTCTGTTTAGTGAGTCTGTCAGATCCCAGAGGCAGTAGGGATGACCAGGGATGTTCTCTGTTTAGTGAGTCCTCCAGATCAGAGGCAGTAGGGATGACCAGGGATGTTCTATGTTTAGTGAGTCCTCAGATCAGAGACAGTAGGGATGACCAGGGATGTTCTCTGTTTAGTGAGTCTGTCAGATCAGAGGCAGTAGGGATGACCAGGGATGTTCTCTGTTTAGTGAGTCCTCCAGATCAGAGGCAGTAGGGATGACCAGGGATGTTCTATGTTTAGTGAGTCCACCAGATCAGAGGCAGTAGGGATGACCAGGGATATTCTCTGTTTAGTGAGTCCTCCAGATCCCAGAGACAGTAGGGATGACCAGGGATGTTCTCTGTTTAGTGAGTCCTCAGATCAGAGGCAGTAGGGATGACCAGGGATGTTCTCTGTTTAGTGAGTCCTCCAGATCAGAGGCAGTAGGGATGACCAGGGATGTTCTCTGTTTAGTGAGTCTGTCAGATCAGAGGCAGTAGGGATGACCAGGGATGTTCTCTGTTTAGTGAGTCCTCCAGATCAGAGGCAGTAGGGATGACCAGGGATGTTCTCTGTTTAGTGAGTCTGTCAGATCAGAGGCAGTAGGGATGACCAGGGATGTTCTCTGTTTAGTGAGTCCTCCAGATCAGAGGCAGTAGGGATGACCAGGGATGTTCTCTGTTTAGTGAGTCGGCCAGATCAGAGGCAGTAGGGATGACCAGGGATGTTCTCTGTTTAGTGAGTCCTCAGATCAGAGGCAGTAGGGATGACCAGGGATGTTCTCTGTTTAGTGAGTCTGTCAGATCAGAGGCAGTAGGGATGACCAGGGATGTTCTCTGTTTAGTGAGTCCTCAGATCAGAGACAGTAGGGATGACCAGGGATGTTCTCTGTTTAGTGAGTCTGTCAGATCAGAGGCAGTAGGGATGACCAGGGATGTTCTCTGTTTAGTGAGTCCTCCAGATCCAGAGGCAGTAGGGATGACCAGGGATGTTCTCTGTTTAGTGAGTCCTCCAGATCAGAGGCAGTAGGGATGACCAGGGATGTTCTCTGTTTAGTGAGTCCTCCAGATCAGAGGTAGTAGGGATGTTCTCTGTTTAGTGAGTCCTCCAGATCAGAGGTAGTAGGGATGACCAGGATGTTCTCTGTTTAGTGAGTCTGTCAGATCAGAGGCAGTAGGGATGACCAGGGATGTTCTCTGTTTAGTGAGTCCTCCCAGATCAGAGACAGTAGGGATGAACAGGGATGTTCTCTGTTTAGTGAGTCCACCAGATCAGAGGCAGAGGGATGACCAGGGATGTTCTCTGTTTAGTGAGTCCACCAGATCAGAGGCAGTAGGGATGACCAGGGATATTCTCTGTTTAGTGAGTCCTCCAGATCAGAGGCAGTAGGGATGACCAGGGATATTCTCTGTTTAGTGAGTCCTCCAGATCCCAGAGACAGTAGGGATGACCAGGGATGTTCTCTGTTTAGTGAGTCCTCCAGATCAGAGGCAGTAGGGATGACCAGGGATGTTCTATGTTTAGTGAGTCCACCAGATCCCAGAGGCAGTAGGGATGACCAGGGATATTCTCTGTTTAGTGAGTCCTCCCAGATCAGAGACAGTAGGGATGACCAGGGATGTTCTCTGTTTAGTGAGTCCTCCAGATCCAGAGGCAGTAGGGATGACCAGGGATGTTCTATGTTTAGTGAGTCCTCCAGATCAGAGACAGTAGGGATGACCAGGGATGTTCTCTGTTTAGTGAGTCTGTCAGATCAGAGGCAGTAGGGATGACCAGGGATGTTCTCTGTTTAGTGAGTCCTCCAGATCAGAGGCAGTAGGGATGACCAGGGATGTTCTCTGTTTAGTGAGTCTGTCAGATCAGAGGCAGTAGGGATGACCAGGGATGTTCTCTGTTTAGTGAGTCTGTCAGATCAGAGGCAGTAGGGATGACCAGGGATGTTCTCTGTTTAGTGAGTCCTCCCAGATCAGAGACAGTAGGGATGACAAGGGGATGTTCTCTGTTTAGTGGTCTGTAGATCAGAGGCAGTAGGGATGACCAGGGATGTTCTCTGTTTAGTGAGTCCTCAGATCAGAGGCAGTAGGGATGACCAGGGATGTTCTCTGTTTAGTAGGTCCTCCCAGATCAGAGGCAGTAGGGATGACCAGGGATGTTCTCTGTTTAGTGAGTCCCTCCAGATCAGAGGTAGTAGGGATGTTCTCTGTTTAGTGAGTCCTCAGATCAGAGGTAGTAGGGATGACCAGGATGTTCTCTGTTTAGTGAGTCCCTCCCAGATCAGAGACAGTAGGGATGAACAGGGATGTTCTCTGTTTAGTGAGTCCACAGATCAGAGGCAGAGGGATGACCAGGGATGTTCTCTGTTTAGTGAGTCCTCCAGATCCCAGAGGCAGAGGGATGACCAGGGATGTTCTCTGTTTAATGAGTCCTCAGATCCAGAGGCAGTAGGGATGACCAGGGATGTTCTCTGTTTAGTGAGTCCTCCCAGATCAGAGGCAGAGGGATGACCAGGGATGTTCTCTGTTTAGTGAGTCCTCCAGATCCAGAGGCAGTAGGGATGACCAGGGATGTTCTCTGTTTAGTAGGTCCTCAGATCAGAAGCAGTAGTGATGACCAGGGATGTTCTCTGTTTAGTGAGTCCTCAGATCAGAGGCAGTAGGGATGACCAAGGATGTTCTCTGTTTAGTGAGTCCCTCCAGATCAGAGGCAGTAGGGATGACCAGGGATGTTCTCTGTTTAGTGAGTCCTCCAGATCAGAGGCAGTAGTAGGGATGTTTCTGTTTAGTGAGTCCTCCAGATCAGAGGTAGTAGGGATGACCAGGATGTTCTCTGTTTAGTGAGTCCTCAGATCCAGAGACAGTAGGGATGAACAGGGATGTTCTCTGTTTAGTAAAGTCCACCAGATCAGAGGCAGAGGATGACAGGGATGTTCTCTGTTTAGTGAGTCTCCAGTCAGAGGCAGAGGGATGACCAGGGATGTTCTCTGTTTAATAGGTCCTCCAGATCAGAGGCAGTAGGGATGACCAGGGATGTTCTCTGTTTAGTGAGTCCTCCAGATCCAGAGGCAGAGGGATGACCAGGGATGTTCTCTGTTTAGTGAGTCCTCCAGATCAGAGGCAGTAGGGATGACCAGGGATGTTCTCTGTTTAGTGAGTCCCTCCAGATCAGAAGCAGTAGTGATGACCAGGGATGTTCTCTGTTTAGTGAGTCCTCCAGATCAGAGGCAGTAGAGATGACCCAGGGGATGTTCTCTGTTTGGTGAGTCCTCCAGATCAGAGGCAGTAGGGATGACCAGGGATGTTCTCTGTTTAGTGAGTCCCTCCAGATCAGAGGCAGTAGAGATGACCAGGGATGTTCTCTGTTTAGTGAGTCCTCCAGATCAGAGGCAGTAGAGATGACCAGGGATGTTCTCTGTTTAATGAGTCCTCCAGATCAGAGGCAGTAGGGATGACCAGGGATGTTCTCTGTTTAGTAGGTCCTCCAGATCAGAGGCAGTAGGGATGACCAGGGATATTCTCTGTTTAGTGAGTCCTCCAGATCCCAGAGACAGTAGGGATGACCAGGGATGTTCTCTGTTTAGTGAGTCCTCGATCAGAGGCAGTAGGGATGACCAGGGATGTTCTATGTTTAGTGAGTCCTCCAGATCAGAGACAGTAGGGATGACCAGGGATGTTCTCTGTTTAGTGAGTCTGTCAGATCAGAGGCAGTAGGGATGACCAGGGATGTTCTCTGTTTAGTGAGTCCTCAGATCAGAGGCAGTAGGGATGACCAGGGATGTTCTATGTTTAGTGAGTCCACCAGATCAGAGGCAGTAGGGATGACCAGGGATATTCTCTGTTTAGTGAGTCCTCAGATCCCAGAGACAGTAGGGATGACCAGGGATGTTCTCTGTTTAGTGAGTCCTCCAGATCAGAGGCAGTAGGGATGACCAGGGATGTTCTATGTTTGGTAGGTCCCCTCCCAGATCAGAGACAGTAGGGATGACCAGGGATGTTCTCTGTTTAGTAGGTCTGTCAGATCAGAGGCGGTAGGGATGACCAGGATGTTCTCTGTTTAGTGGTCCTCCCAGATCAGACCAGTAGGGATGACCAGGGATGTTCTCTGTTTAGTGAGTCTGTCAGATCAGAGGCAGTAGGGATGACCAGGGATGTTCTCTGTTTAGTGAGTCCTCAGATCAGAGGCAGTAGGGATGACCAGGGATGTTCTCTGTTTAGTAGGTCCTCCAGATCAGAGGCAGTAGGGATGACCAGGGATGTTCTCTGTTTAGTGAGTCCTCCCAGATCAGAGGTAGTAGGGATTTCTCTGTTTAGTGAGTCCTCCCAGATCAGAGGTAGTAGGGATGACCAGGATGTTCTCTGTTTAGTGAGTCTGTCAGATCAGAGGCAGTAGGGATGACCAGGGATGTTCTCTGTTTAGTGAGTCCTCCAGATCAGAGACAGTAGGGATGAACAGGGATGTTCTCTGTTTAGTGAGTCCACCAGATCAGAGGCAGAGGATGACCAGGGATGTTCTCTGTTTAGTGAGTCCACCAGATCAGGAGGCAGTAGGGATGACCAGGGATATTCTCTGTTTAGTGAGTCCTCCAGATCAGAGAGGCAGTAGGGATGACCAGGGATATTCTCTGTTTAAGTGAGTCCCTCCAGATCAGAGACAGTAGGGATGACCAGGGATGTTCTCTGTTTAGTGAGTCCTCAGATCAGAGGCAGTAGGGATGACCAGGGATGTTCTATGTTTAGTGAGTCCACCAGATCAGAGGCAGTAGGGATGACCAGGGATATTCTCTGTTTAGTGAGGTCCCTCCCAGATCAGAGACAGTAGGGATGACCAGGGATGTTCTCTGTTTAGTAGAGTCCCTCCAGATCAGAGGCAGTAGGGATGACCAGGGATGTTCTATGTTTAGTGAGTCCTCCAGATCCAGAGACAGTAGGGATGACCAGGGATGTTCTCTGTTTAGTGGTCTGTCAGATCCAGAGGCAGTAGGGATGACCAGGGATGTTCTCTGTTTAGTGAGTCCCTCAGATCCAGAGGCAGTAGGGATGACCAGGGATGTTCTATGTTTAGTGGTCCTCCAGATCCAGAGACAGTAGGGATGACCAGGGATGTTCTCTGTTTAGTGAGTCTGTCAGATCCAGAGGCAGTAGGGATGACCAGGGATGTTCTCTGTTTAGTGAGTCCTCCAGATCAGAGGCAGTAGGGATGACCAGGGATGTTCTATGTTTAGTGAGTCCACCAGATCAGAGGCAGTAGGGATGACCCAGGGATATTCTCTGTTTAGTGAGTCCTCCAGATCAGAGACAGTAGGGATGACCAGGGATGTTCTCTGTTTAGTGAGTCCTCAGATCAGAGGCAGTAGGGATGACCAGGGATGTTCTATGTTTAGTGAGTCCTCCCAGATCAGAGACAGTAGGGGATGACCAGGGATGTTCTCTGTTTAGTGAGTCTGTCAGATCAGAGGCAGTAGGGATGACCAGGGATGTTCTCTGTTTTAGTGAGTCCTCCAGATCAGAGGCAGTAGGGATGACCAGGGATGTTCTCTGTTTAGTGAGTCTGTCAGATCAGAGGCAGTAGGGATGACCAGGGATGTTCTCTGTTTGGTAGTCTGTCGGATCCCAGAGGCAGTAGGGATGACCAGGGATGTTCTCTGTTTAGTGAGTCCTCCAGATCAGAGACAGTAGGGATGACCAGGGATGTTCTCTGTTTAGTGAGTCTGTCAGATCAGAGGCAGTAGGGATGACCAGGGATGTTCTCTGTTTAGTGAGTCCTCAGATCAGAGGCAGTAGGGATGACCAGGGATGTTCTCTGTTTAGTGAGTCCTCCAGATCCAGAGGCAGTAGGGATGACCAGGGATGTTCTCTGTTTAGTGAGTCCTCCAGATCAGAGGTAGTAGGGATGTTCTCTGTTTAGTGAGTCCTCCAGATCAGAGGTAGTAGGGATGACCAAGGATGTTCTCTGTTTAAGTGAGTCTGTCAGATCAGAGGCAGTAGGGATGACCAGGATGTTCTCTGTTTAGTGAGTCCTCCAGATCAGAGACAGTAGGGATGGCTGGGATGTTCTCTGTTTAGTAGTCCCACCAGATCAGGGCAGAGGGATGACCAGGGATGTTCTCTGTTTAGTGAGTCCCACCAGATCCCAGAGGCAGTAGGGATGACCCAGGGATATTCTCTGTTTAGTGAGTCCTCTTAGATCCAGAGGCAGTAGGGATGACCAGGGATATTCTCTGTTTAGTGAGTCCTCCCAGATCAGAGACAGTAGGGATGACCAGGGATGTTCTCTGTTTAGTGAGTCCTCCAGATCCAGAGGCAGTAGGGATGACCAGGGATGTTCTATGTTTAGTGAGTCCATAGATCAGAGGCAGTAGGGATGACCAGGGATATTCTCTGTTTAGTGAGTCCTCCAGATCAGAGACAGTAGGGATGACCAGGGATGTTCTCTGTTTAGTGAGTCCTCCAGATCAGAGGCAGTAGGATGACCAGGGATGTTCTATGTTTAGTGAGTCCTCCAGATCCAGAGACAGTAGGGATGACCAGGGATGTTCTCTGTTTAGTGAGTCTGTCAGATCAGAGGCAGTAGGGATGACCAGGGATGTTCTCTGTTTAGTGAGTCCTCCAGATCAGAGGCAGTAGGGATGACCAGGGATGTTCTCTGTTTAGTGAGTCTGTCAGATCAGAGGCAGTAGGGATGACCAGGGATGTTCTCTGTTTAGTGAGTCTGTCAGATCAGAGGCAGTAGGGATGACCAGGGATGTTCTCTCTGTTTAGTGAGTCCTCCCAGGTCAGAGACAGTAGGGATGACCAGGGATGTTCTCTGTTTAGGTGAGTCTGTAAGATCAGAGGCAGTAGGGATGACCAGGGATGTTCTCTGTTTAGTGAGTCCTCCAGATCAGAGGCAGTAGGGATGACCAGGGATGTTCTCTGTTTAGTGAGTCCTCCAGATCCAGAGCGGTAGGGATGACCAGGGATGTTCTCTGTTTAGTGAGTCCTCCCAGATCAGAGGTAGTAGGGATGTTCTCTGTTTAGTGAGTGCCTCCAGATCAGAGGTAGTAGGGATGACCAGGATGTTCTCTGTTTAGTGAGTCCTCCAGATCAGAAGACAGTAGGGATAGTGAGGATATTCTCTGTTTAGTGAAGTCACCAGATCAGAGGCAGAGGGATGACCAGGGATGTTCTCTGTTTGGTGAGTCCTCCAGATCAGAGGCAGAGGATGACCAGGGATGTTCTCTGTTTAATGAGTCCTCCAGATCAGAGGCAGTAGGGATGACCAGGGATGTTCTCTGTTTAGTGAGTCCTCCAGATCAGAGGCAGTAGGGATGACCAGGGATGTTCTCTGTTTAGTGAGTCCTCCAGATCAGAGGCAGTAGGGATGACCAGGGATGTTCTCTGTTTAGTGAGTCCTCCAGATCAGAGGCAGTAGGGATGACCAGGGATGTTCTCTGTTTAGTGAGTCCTCCAGATCAGAGGCAGTAGGGATGACCAGGGATGTTCTCTGTTTAGTGAGTCCTCCAGATCAGAGGCAGTAGGGATGACCAGGGATGTTCTCTGTTTAGTGAGTCCTCCAGATCAGAGGCAGTAGGGATGACCAGGGATGTTCTCTGTTTAGTGAGTCCTCCAGATCAGAGGCAGTAGGGATGACCAGGGATGTTCTCTGTTTAGTGAGTCCTCCAGATCAGAGGCAGTAGGGATGACCAGGGATGTTCTCTGTTTAGTGAGTCCTCCAGATCAGAGGCAGTAGGGATGACCAGGGATGTTCTCTGTTTAGTGAGTCCTCCAGATCAGAGACAGTAGGGATGACCAGGGATGTTCTCTGTTTAGTGAGTCCTCCAGATCAGAGGCAGTAGGGATGACCAGGGATGTTCTCTGTTTAGTGAGTCCTCCAGATCAGAGGCAGTAGGGATGACCAGGGATGTTCTCTGTTTAGTGAGTCCTCCAGATCAGAGGCAGTAGGGATGACCAGGGATGTTCTCTGTTTAGTGAGTCCTCCAGATCAGAGGCAGTAGGGATGACCAGGGATGTTCTCTGTTTAGTGAGTCCTCCAGATCAGAGGCAGTAGGGATGACCAGGGATGTTCTCTGTTTAGTGAGTCCTCCAGATCAGAGGCAGTAGGGATGACCAGGGATGTTCTCTGTTTAGTGAGTCCTCCAGATCAGAGGCAGTAGGGATGACCAGGGATGTTCTCTGTTTAGTGAGTCCTCCAGATCAGAGGCAGTAGGGATGACCAGGGATGTTCTCTGTTTAGTGAGTCCTCCAGATCAGAGGCAGTAGGGATGACCAGGGATGTTCTCTGTTTAGTGAGTCCTCCAGATCAGAGGCAGTAGGGATGACCAGGGATGTTCTCTGTTTAGTGAGTCCTCCAGATCAGAGGCAGTAGGGATGACCAGGGATGTTCTCTGTTTAGTGAGTCCTCCAGATCAGAGGCAGTAGGGATGACCAGGGATGTTCTCTGTTTAGTGAGTCCTCCAGATCAGAGGCAGTAGGGATGACCAGGGATGTTCTCTGTTTAGTGAGTCCTCCAGATCAGAGGCAGTAGGGATGACCAGGGATGTTCTCTGTTTAGTGAGTCCTCCAGATCAGAGGCAGTAGGGATGACCAGGGATGTTCTCTGTTTAGTGAGTCCTCCAGATCAGAGGCAGTAGGGATGACCAGGGATGTTCTCTGTTTAGTGAGTCCTCCAGATCAGAGGCAGTAGGGATGACCAGGGATGTTCTCTGTTTAGTGAGTCCTCCAGATCAGAGGCAGTAGGGATGACCAGGGATGTTCTCTGTTTAGTGAGTCCTCCAGATCAGAGGCAGTAGGGATGACCAGGGATGTTCTCTGTTTAGTGAGTCCTCCAGATCAGAGGCAGTAGGGATGACCAGGGATGTTCTCTGTTTAGTGAGTCCTCCAGATCAGAGGCAGTAGGGATGACCAGGGATGTTCTCTGTTTAGTGAGTCCTCCAGATCAGAGGCAGTAGGGATGACCAGGGATGTTCTCTGTTTAGTGAGTCCTCCAGATCAGAGGCAGTAGGGATGACCAGGATGTTCTCTGTTTAGTGAGTCCTCCAGATCAGAGGCAGTAGGGATGACCAGGGATGTTCTCTGTTTAGTGAGTCCTCCAGATCAGAGGCAGTAGGGATGACCAGGGATGTTCTCTGTTTAGTGAGTCCTCCAGATCAGAGGCAGTAGGGATGACCAGGGATGTTCTCTGTTTAGTGAGTCCTCCAGATCAGAGGCAGTAGGGATGACCAGGGATGTTCTCTGTTTAGTGAGTCCTCCAGATCAGAGGCAGTAGGGATGACCAGGGATGTTCTCTGTTTAGTGAGTCCTCCAGATCAGAGGCAGTAGGGATGACCAGGGATGTTCTCTGTTTAGTGAGTCCTCCAGATCAGAGGCAGTAGGGATGACCAGGGATGTTCTCTGTTTAGTGAGTCCTCCAGATCAGAGGCAGTAGGGATGACCAGGGATGTTCTCTGTTTAGTGAGTCCTCCAGATCAGAGGCAGTAGGGATGACCAGGGATGTTCTCTGTTTAGTGAGTCCTCCAGATCAGAGGCAGTAGGGATGACCAGGGATGTTCTCTGTTTAGTGAGTCCTCCAGATCAGAGGCAGTAGGGATGACCAGGGATGTTCTCTGTTTAGTGAGTCCTCCAGATCAGAGGCAGTAGGGATGACCAGGGATGTTCTCTGTTTAGTGAGTCCTCCAGATCAGAGGCAGTAGGGATGACCAGGGATGTTCTCTGTTTAGTGAGTCCTCCAGATCAGAGGCAGTAGGGATGACCAGGGATGTTCTCTGTTTAGTGAGTCCTCCAGATCAGAGGCAGTAGGGATGACCAGGGATGTTCTCTGTTTAGTGAGTCCTCCAGATCAGAGGCAGTAGGGATGACCAGGGATGTTCTCTGTTTAGTGAGTCCTCCAGATCAGAGGCAGTAGGGATGACCAGGGATGTTCTCTGTTTAGTGAGTCCTCCAGATCAGAGGCAGTAGGGATGACCAGGGATGTTCTCTGTTTAGTGAGTCCTCCAGATCAGAGGCAGTAGGGATGACCAGGGATGTTCTCTGTTTAGTGAGTCCTCCAGATCAGAGGCAGTAGGGATGACCAGGGATGTTCTCTGTTTAGTGAGTCCTCCAGATCAGAGGCAGTAGGGATGACCAGGGATGTTCTCTGTTTAGTGAGTCCTCCAGATCAGAGGCAGTAGGGATGACCAGGGATGTTCTCTGTTTAGTGAGTCCTCCAGATCAGAGGCAGTAGGGATGACCAGGGATGTTCTCTGTTTAGTGAGTCCTCCAGATCAGAGGCAGTAGGGATGACCAGGGATGTTCTCTGTTTAGTGAGTCCTCCAGATCAGAGGCAGTAGGGATGACCAGGGATGTTCTCTGTTTAGTGAGTCCTCCAGATCAGAGGCAGTAGGGATGACCAGGGATGTTCTCTGTTTAGTGAGTCCTCCAGATCAGAGGCAGTAGGGATGACCAGGGATGTTCTCTGTTTAGTGAGTCCTCCAGATCAGAGGCAGTAGGGATGACCAGGGATGTTCTCTGTTTAGTGAGTCCTCCAGATCAGAGGCAGTAGGGATGACCAGGGATGTTCTCTGTTTAGTGAGTCCTCCAGATCAGAGGCAGTAGGGATGACCAGGGATGTTCTCTGTTTAGTGAGTCCTCCAGATCAGAGGCAGTAGGGATGACCAGGGATGTTCTCTGTTTAGTGAGTCCTCCAGATCAGAGGCAGTAGGGATGACCAGGGATGTTCTCTGTTTAGTGAGTCCTCCAGATCAGAGGCAGTAGGGATGACCAGGGATGTTCTCTGTTTAGTGAGTCCTCCAGATCAGAGGCAGTAGGGATGACCAGGGATGTTCTCTGTTTAGTGAGTCCTCCAGATCAGAGGCAGTAGGGATGACCAGGGATGTTCTCTGTTTAGTGAGTCCTCCAGATCAGAGGCAGTAGGGATGACCAGGGATGTTCTCTGTTTAGTGAGTCCTCCAGATCAGAGGCAGTAGGGATGACCAGGGATGTTCTCTGTTTAGTGAGTCCTCCAGATCAGAGGCAGTAGGGATGACCAGGGATGTTCTCTGTTTAGTGAGTCCTCCAGATCAGAGGCAGTAGGGATGACCAGGGATGTTCTCTGTTTAGTGAGTCCTCCAGATCAGAGGCAGTAGGGATGACCAGGGATGTTCTCTGTTTAGTGAGTCCTCCAGATCAGAGGCAGTAGGGATGACCAGGGATGTTCTCTGTTTAGTGAGTCCTCCAGATCAGAGGCAGTAGGGATGACCAGGGATGTTCTCTGTTTAGTGAGTCCTCCAGATCAGAGGCAGTAGGGATGACCAGGGATGTTCTCTGTTTAGTGAGTCCTCCAGATCAGAGGCAGTAGGGATGACCAGGGATGTTCTCTGTTTAGTGAGTCCTCCAGATCAGAGGCAGTAGGGATGACCAGGGATGTTCTCTGTTTAGTGAGTCCTCCAGATCAGAGGCAGTAGGGATGACCAGGGATGTTCTCTGTTTAGTGAGTCCTCCAGATCAGAGGCAGTAGGGATGACCAGGGATGTTCTCTGTTTAGTGAGTCCTCCAGATCAGAGGCAGTAGGGATGACCAGGGATGTTCTCTGTTTAGTGAGTCCTCCAGATCAGAGGCAGTAGGGATGACCAGGGATGTTCTCTGTTTAGTGAGTCCTCCAGATCAGAGGCAGTAGGGATGACCAGGGATGTTCTCTGTTTAGTGAGTCCTCCAGATCAGAGGCAGTAGGGATGACCAGGGATGTTCTCTGTTTAGTGAGTCCTCCAGATCAGAGGCAGTAGGGATGACCAGGGATGTTCTCTGTTTAGTGAGTCCTCCAGATCAGAGGCAGTAGGGATGACCAGGGATGTTCTCTGTTTAGTGAGTCCTCCAGATCAGAGGCAGTAGGGATGACCAGGGATGTTCTCTGTTTAGTGAGTCCTCCAGATCAGAGGCAGTAGGGATGACCAGGGATGTTCTCTGTTTAGTGAGTCCTCCAGATCAGAGGCAGTAGGGATGACCAGGGATGTTCTCTGTTTAGTGAGTCCTCCAGATCAGAGGCAGTAGGGATGACCAGGGATGTTCTCTGTTTAGTGAGTCCTCCAGATCAGAGGCAGTAGGGATGACCAGGGATGTTCTCTGTTTAGTGAGTCCTCCAGATCAGAGGCAGTAGGGATGACCAGGGATGTTCTCTGTTTAGTGAGTCCTCCAGATCAGAGGCAGTAGGGATGACCAGGGATGTTCTCTGTTTAGTGAGTCCTCCAGATCAGAGGCAGTAGGGATGACCAGGATGTTCTCTGTTTAGTGAGTCCTCCAGATCAGAGGCAGTAGGGATGACCAGGGATGTTCTCTGTTTAGTGAGTCCTCCAGATCAGAGGCAGTAGGGATGACCAGGGATGTTCTCTGTTTAGTGAGTCCTCCAGATCAGAGGCAGTAGGGATGACCAGGGATGTTCTCTGTTTAGTGAGTCCTCCAGATCAGAGGCAGTAGGGATGACCAGGGATGTTCTCTGTTTAGTGAGTCCTCCAGATCAGAGGCAGTAGGGATGACCAGGGATGTTCTCTGTTTAGTGAGTCCTCCAGATCAGAGGCAGTAGGGATGACCAGGGATGTTCTCTGTTTAGTGAGTCCTCCAGATCAGAGGCAGTAGGGATGACCAGGGATGTTCTCTGTTTAGTGAGTCCTCCAGATCAGAGGCAGTAGGGATGACCAGGGATGTTCTCTGTTTAGTGAGTCCTCCAGATCAGAGGCAGTAGGGATGACCAGGGATGTTCTCTGTTTAGTGAGTCCTCCAGATCAGAGGCAGTAGGGATGACCAGGGATGTTCTCTGTTTAGTGAGTCCTCCAGATCAGAGGCAGTAGGGATGACCAGGGATGTTCTCTGTTTAGTGAGTCCTCCAGATCAGAGGCAGTAGGGATGACCAGGGATGTTCTCTGTTTAGTGAGTCCTCCAGATCAGAGGCAGTAGGGATGACCAGGGATGTTCTCTGTTTAGTGAGTCCTCCAGATCAGAGGCAGTAGGGATGACCAGGGATGTTCTCTGTTTAGTGAGTCCTCCAGATCAGAGGCAGTAGGGATGACCAGGGATGTTCTCTGTTTAGTGAGTCCTCCAGATCAGAGGCAGTAGGGATGACCAGGGATGTTCTCTGTTTAGTGAGTCCTCCAGATCAGAGGCAGTAGGGATGACCAGGGATGTTCTCTGTTTAGTGAGTCCTCCAGATCAGAGGCAGTAGGGATGACCAGGGATGTTCTCTGTTTAGTGAGTCCTCCAGATCAGAGGCAGTAGGGATGACCAGGGATGTTCTCTGTTTAGTGAGTCCTCCAGATCAGAGGCAGTAGGGATGACCAGGGATGTTCTCTGTTTAGTGAGTCCTCCAGATCAGAGGCAGTAGGGATGACCAGGGATGTTCTCTGTTTAGTGAGTCCTCCAGATCAGAGGCAGTAGGGATGACCAGGGATGTTCTCTGTTTAGTGAGTCCTCCAGATCAGAGGCAGTAGGGATGACCAGGGATGTTCTCTGTTTAGTGAGTCCTCCAGATCAGAGGCAGTAGGGATGACCAGGGATGTTCTCTGTTTAGTGAGTCCTCCAGATCAGAGGCAGTAGGGATGACCAGGGATGTTCTCTGTTTAGTGAGTCCTCCAGATCAGAGGCAGTAGGGATGACCAGGGATGTTCTCTGTTTAGTGAGTCCTCCAGATCAGAGGCAGTAGGGATGACCAGGGATGTTCTCTGTTTAGTGAGTCCTCCAGATCAGAGGCAGTAGGGATGACCAGGGATGTTCTCTGTTTAGTGAGTCCTCCAGATCAGAGGCAGTAGGGATGACCAGGGATGTTCTCTGTTTAGTGAGTCCTCCAGATCAGAGGCAGTAGGGATGACCAGGGATGTTCTCTGTTTAGTGAGTCCTCCAGATCAGAGGCAGTAGGGATGACCAGGGATGTTCTCTGTTTAGTGAGTCCTCCAGATCAGAGGCAGTAGGGATGACCAGGGATGTTCTCTGTTTAGTGAGTCCTCCAGATCAGAGGCAGTAGGGATGACCAGGGATGTTCTCTGTTTAGTGAGTCCTCCAGATCAGAGGCAGTAGGGATGACCAGGGATGTTCTCTGTTTAGTGAGTCCTCCAGATCAGAGGCAGTAGGGATGACCAGGGATGTTCTCTGTTTAGTGAGTCCTCCAGATCAGAGGCAGTAGGGATGACCAGGGATGTTCTCTGTTTAGTGAGTCCTCCAGATCAGAGGCAGTAGGGATGACCAGGGATGTTCTCTGTTTAGTGAGTCCTCCAGATCAGAGGCAGTAGGGATGACCAGGGATGTTCTCTGTTTAGTGAGTCCTCCAGATCAGAGGCAGTAGGGATGACCAGGGATGTTCTCTGTTTAGTGAGTCCTCCAGATCAGAGGCAGTAGGGATGACCAGGGATGTTCTCTGTTTAGTGAGTCCTCCAGATCAGAGGCAGTAGGGATGACCAGGGATGTTCTCTGTTTAGTGAGTCCTCCAGATCAGAGGCAGTAGGGATGACCAGGGATGTTCTCTGTTTAGTGAGTCCTCCAGATCAGAGGCAGTAGGGATGACCAGGGATGTTCTCTGTTTAGTGAGTCCTCCAGATCAGAGGCAGTAGGGATGACCAGGGATGTTCTCTGTTTAGTGAGTCCTCCAGATCAGAGGCAGTAGGGATGACCAGGGATGTTCTCTGTTTAGTGAGTCCTCCAGATCAGAGGCAGTAGGGATGACCAGGGATGTTCTCTGTTTAGTGAGTCCTCCAGATCAGAGGCAGTAGGGATGACCAGGGATGTTCTCTGTTTAGTGAGTCCTCCAGATCAGAGGCAGTAGGGATGACCAGGGATGTTCTCTGTTTAGTGAGTCCTCCAGATCAGAGGCAGTAGGGATGACCAGGGATGTTCTCTGTTTAGTGAGTCCTCCAGATCAGAGGCAGTAGGGATGACCAGGGATGTTCTCTGTTTAGTGAGTCCTCCAGATCAGAGGCAGTAGGGATGACCAGGGATGTTCTCTGTTTAGTGAGTCCTCCAGATCAGAGGCAGTAGGGATGACCAGGGATGTTCTCTGTTTAGTGAGTCCTCCAGATCAGAGGCAGTAGGGATGACCAGGGATGTTCTCTGTTTAGTGAGTCCTCCAGATCAGAGGCAGTAGGGATGACCAGGGATGTTCTCTGTTTAGTGAGTCCTCCAGATCAGAGGCAGTAGGGATGACCAGGGATGTTCTCTGTTTAGTGAGTCCTCCAGATCAGAGGCAGTAGGGATGACCAGGGATGTTCTCTGTTTAGTGAGTCCTCCAGATCAGAGGCAGTAGGGATGACCAGGGATGTTCTCTGTTTAGTGAGTCCTCCAGATCAGAGGCAGTAGGGATGACCAGGGATGTTCTCTGTTTAGTGAGTCCTCCAGATCAGAGGCAGTAGGGATGACCAGGGATGTTCTCTGTTTAGTGAGTCCTCCAGATCAGAGGCAGTAGGGATGACCAGGGATGTTCTCTGTTTAGTGAGTCCTCCAGATCAGAGGCAGTAGGGATGACCAGGGATGTTCTCTGTTTAGTGAGTCCTCCAGATCAGAGGCAGTAGGGATGACCAGGGATGTTCTCTGTTTAGTGAGTCCTCCAGATCAGAGGCAGTAGGGATGACCAGGGATGTTCTCTGTTTAGTGAGTCCTCCAGATCAGAGGCAGTAGGGATGACCAGGGATGTTCTCTGTTTAGTGAGTCCTCCAGATCAGAGGCAGTAGGGATGACCAGGGATGTTCTCTGTTTAGTGAGTCCTCCAGATCAGAGGCAGTAGGGATGACCAGGGATGTTCTCTGTTTAGTGAGTCCTCCAGATCAGAGGCAGTAGGGATGACCAGGGATGTTCTCTGTTTAGTGAGTCCTCCAGATCAGAGGCAGTAGGGATGACCAGGGATGTTCTCTGTTTAGTGAGTCCTCCAGATCAGAGGCAGTAGGGATGACCAGGGATGTTCTCTGTTTAGTGAGTCCTCCAGATCAGAGGCAGTAGGGATGACCAGGGATGTTCTCTGTTTAGTGAGTCCTCCAGATCAGAGGCAGTAGGGATGACCAGGGATGTTCTCTGTTTAGTGAGTCCTCCAGATCAGAGGCAGTAGGGATGACCAGGGATGTTCTCTGTTTAGTGAGTCCTCCAGATCAGAGGCAGTAGGGATGACCAGGGATGTTCTCTGTTTAGTGAGTCCTCCAGATCAGAGGCAGTAGGGATGACCAGGGATGTTCTCTGTTTAGTGAGTCCTCCAGATCAGAGGCAGTAGGGATGACCAGGGATGTTCTCTGTTTAGTGAGTCCTCCAGATCAGAGGCAGTAGGGATGACCAGGGATGTTCTCTGTTTAGTGAGTCCTCCAGATCAGAGGCAGTAGGGATGACCAGGGATGTTCTCTGTTTAGTGAGTCCTCCAGATCAGAGGCAGTAGGGATGACCAGGGATGTTCTCTGTTTAGTGAGTCCTCCAGATCAGAGGCAGTAGGGATGACCAGGGATGTTCTCTGTTTAGTGAGTCCTCCAGATCAGAGGCAGTAGGGATGACCAGGGATGTTCTCTGTTTAGTGAGTCCTCCAGATCAGAGGCAGTAGGGATGACCAGGGATGTTCTCTGTTTAGTGAGTCCTCCAGATCAGAGGCAGTAGGGATGACCAGGGATGTTCTCTGTTTAGTGAGTCCTCCAGATCAGAGGCAGTAGGGATGACCAGGGATGTTCTCTGTTTAGTGAGTCCTCCAGATCAGAGGCAGTAGGGATGACCAGGGATGTTCTCTGTTTAGTGAGTCCTCCAGATCAGAGGCAGTAGGGATGACCAGGGATGTTCTCTGTTTAGTGAGTCCTCCAGATCAGAGGCAGTAGGGATGACCAGGGATGTTCTCTGTTTAGTGAGTCCTCCAGATCAGAGGCAGTAGGGATGACCAGGGATGTTCTCTGTTTAGTGAGTCCTCCAGATCAGAGGCAGTAGGGATGACCAGGGATGTTCTCTGTTTAGTGAGTCCTCCAGATCAGAGGCAGTAGGGATGACCAGGGATGTTCTCTGTTTAGTGAGTCCTCCAGATCAGAGGCAGTAGGGATGACCAGGGATGTTCTCTGTTTAGTGAGTCCTCCAGATCAGAGGCAGTAGGGATGACCAGGGATGTTCTCTGTTTAGTGAGTCCTCCAGATCAGAGGCAGTAGGGATGACCAGGGATGTTCTCTGTTTAGTGAGTCCTCCAGATCAGAGGCAGTAGGGATGACCAGGGATGTTCTCTGTTTAGTGAGTCCTCCAGATCAGAGGCAGTAGGGATGACCAGGGATGTTCTCTGTTTAGTGAGTCCTCCAGATCAGAGGCAGTAGGGATGACCAGGGATGTTCTCTGTTTAGTGAGTCCTCCAGATCAGAGGCAGTAGGGATGACCAGGGATGTTCTCTGTTTAGTGAGTCCTCCAGATCAGAGGCAGTAGGGATGACCAGGGATGTTCTCTGTTTAGTGAGTCCTCCAGATCAGAGGCAGTAGGGATGACCAGGGATGTTCTCTGTTTAGTGAGTCCTCCAGATCAGAGGCAGTAGGGATGACCAGGGATGTTCTCTGTTTAGTGAGTCCTCCAGATCAGAGGCAGTAGGGATGACCAGGGATGTTCTCTGTTTAGTGAGTCCTCCAGATCAGAGGCAGTAGGGATGACCAGGGATGTTCTCTGTTTAGTGAGTCCTCCAGATCAGAGGCAGTAGGGATGACCAGGGATGTTCTCTGTTTAGTGAGTCCTCCAGATCAGAGGCAGTAGGGATGACCAGGGATGTTCTCTGTTTAGTGAGTCCTCCAGATCAGAGGCAGTAGGGATGACCAGGGATGTTCTCTGTTTAGTGAGTCCTCCAGATCAGAGGCAGTAGGGATGACCAGGGATGTTCTCTGTTTAGTGAGTCCTCCAGATCAGAGGCAGTAGGGATGACCAGGGATGTTCTCTGTTTAGTGAGTCCTCCAGATCAGAGGCAGTAGGGATGACCAGGGATGTTCTCTGTTTAGTGAGTCCTCCAGATCAGAGGCAGTAGGGATGACCAGGGATGTTCTCTGTTTAGTGAGTCCTCCAGATCAGAGGCAGTAGGGATGACCAGGGATGTTCTCTGTTTAGTGAGTCCTCCAGATCAGAGGCAGTAGGGATGACCAGGGATGTTCTCTGTTTAGTGAGTCCTCCAGATCAGAGGCAGTAGGGATGACCAGGGATGTTCTCTGTTTAGTGAGTCCTCCAGATCAGAGGCAGTAGGGATGACCAGGGATGTTCTCTGTTTAGTGAGTCCTCCAGATCAGAGGCAGTAGGGATGACCAGGGATGTTCTCTGTTTAGTGAGTCCTCCAGATCAGAGGCAGTAGGGATGACCAGGGATGTTCTCTGTTTAGTGAGTCCTCCAGATCAGAGGCAGTAGGGATGACCAGGGATGTTCTCTGTTTAGTGAGTCCTCCAGATCAGAGGCAGTAGGGATGACCAGGGATGTTCTCTGTTTAGTGAGTCCTCCAGATCAGAGGCAGTAGGGATGACCAGGGATGTTCTCTGTTTAGTGAGTCCTCCAGATCAGAGGCAGTAGGGATGACCAGGGATGTTCTCTGTTTAGTGAGTCCTCCAGATCAGAGGCAGTAGGGATGACCAGGGATGTTCTCTGTTTAGTGAGTCCTCCAGATCAGAGGCAGTAGGGATGACCAGGGATGTTCTCTGTTTAGTGAGTCCTCCAGATCAGAGGCAGTAGGGATGACCAGGGATGTTCTCTGTTTAGTGAGTCCTCCAGATCAGAGGCAGTAGGGATGACCAGGGATGTTCTCTGTTTAGTGAGTCCTCCAGATCAGAGGCAGTAGGGATGACCAGGGATGTTCTCTGTTTAGTGAGTCCTCCAGATCAGAGGCAGTAGGGATGACCAGGGATGTTCTCTGTTTAGTGAGTCCTCCAGATCAGAGGCAGTAGGGATGACCAGGGATGTTCTCTGTTTAGTGAGTCCTCCAGATCAGAGGCAGTAGGGATGACCAGGGATGTTCTCTGTTTAGTGAGTCCTCCAGATCAGAGGCAGTAGGGATGACCAGGGATGTTCTCTGTTTAGTGAGTCCTCCAGATCAGAGGCAGTAGGGATGACCAGGGATGTTCTCTGTTTAGTGAGTCCTCCAGATCAGAGGCAGTAGGGATGACCAGGGATGTTCTCTGTTTAGTGAGTCCTCCAGATCAGAGGCAGTAGGGATGACCAGGGATGTTCTCTGTTTAGTGAGTCCTCCAGATCAGAGGCAGTAGGGATGACCAGGGATGTTCTCTGTTTAGTGAGTCCTCCAGATCAGAGGCAGTAGGGATGACCAGGGATGTTCTCTGTTTAGTGAGTCCTCCAGATCAGAGGCAGTAGGGATGACCAGGGATGTTCTCTGTTTAGTGAGTCCTCCAGATCAGAGGCAGTAGGGATGACCAGGGATGTTCTCTGTTTAGTGAGTCCTCCAGATCAGAGGCAGTAGGGATGACCAGGGATGTTCTCTGTTTAGTGAGTCCTCCAGATCAGAGGCAGTAGGGATGACCAGGGATGTTCTCTGTTTAGTGAGTCCTCCAGATCAGAGGCAGTAGGGATGACCAGGGATGTTCTCTGTTTAGTGAGTCCTCCAGATCAGAGGCAGTAGGGATGACCAGGGATGTTCTCTGTTTAGTGAGTCCTCCAGATCAGAGGCAGTAGGGATGACCAGGGATGTTCTCTGTTTAGTGAGTCCTCCAGATCAGAGGCAGTAGGGATGACCAGGGATGTTCTCTGTTTAGTGAGTCCTCCAGATCAGAGGCAGTAGGGATGACCAGGGATGTTCTCTGTTTAGTGAGTCCTCCAGATCAGAGGCAGTAGGGATGACCAGGGATGTTCTCTGTTTAGTGAGTCCTCCAGATCAGAGGCAGTAGGGATGACCAGGGATGTTCTCTGTTTAGTGAGTCCTCCAGATCAGAGGCAGTAGGGATGACCAGGGATGTTCTCTGTTTAGTGAGTCCTCCAGATCAGAGGCAGTAGGGATGACCAGGGATGTTCTCTGTTTAGTGAGTCCTCCAGATCAGAGGCAGTAGGGATGACCAGGGATGTTCTCTGTTTAGTGAGTCCTCCAGATCAGAGGCAGTAGGGATGACCAGGGATGTTCTCTGTTTAGTGAGTCCTCCAGATCAGAGGCAGTAGGGATGACCAGGGATGTTCTCTGTTTAGTGAGTCCTCCAGATCAGAGGCAGTAGGGATGACCAGGGATGTTCTCTGTTTAGTGAGTCCTCCAGATCAGAGGCAGTAGGGATGACCAGGGATGTTCTCTGTTTAGTGAGTCCTCCAGATCAGAGGCAGTAGGGATGACCAGGGATGTTCTCTGTTTAGTGAGTCCTCCAGATCAGAGGCAGTAGGGATGACCAGGGATGTTCTCTGTTTAGTGAGTCCTCCAGATCAGAGGCAGTAGGGATGACCAGGGATGTTCTCTGTTTAGTGAGTCCTCCAGATCAGAGGCAGTAGGGATGACCAGGGATGTTCTCTGTTTAGTGAGTCCTCCAGATCAGAGGCAGTAGGGATGACCAGGGATGTTCTCTGTTTAGTGAGTCCTCCAGATCAGAGGCAGTAGGGATGACCAGGGATGTTCTCTGTTTAGTGAGTCCTCCAGATCAGAGGCAGTAGGGATGACCAGGGATGTTCTCTGTTTAGTGAGTCCTCCAGATCAGAGGCAGTAGGGATGACCAGGGATGTTCTCTGTTTAGTGAGTCCTCCAGATCAGAGGCAGTAGGGATGACCAGGGATGTTCTCTGTTTAGTGAGTCCTCCAGATCAGAGGCAGTAGGGATGACCAGGGATGTTCTCTGTTTAGTGAGTCCTCCAGATCAGAGGCAGTAGGGATGACCAGGGATGTTCTCTGTTTAGTGAGTCCTCCAGATCAGAGGCAGTAGGGATGACCAGGGATGTTCTCTGTTTAGTGAGTCCTCCAGATCAGAGGCAGTAGGGATGACCAGGGATGTTCTCTGTTTAGTGAGTCCTCCAGATCAGAGGCAGTAGGGATGACCAGGGATGTTCTCTGTTTAGTGAGTCCTCCAGATCAGAGGCAGTAGGGATGACCAGGGATGTTCTCTGTTTAGTGAGTCCTCCAGATCAGAGGCAGTAGGGATGACCAGGGATGTTCTCTGTTTAGTGAGTCCTCCAGATCAGAGGCAGTAGGGATGACCAGGGATGTTCTCTGTTTAGTGAGTCCTCCAGATCAGAGGCAGTAGGGATGACCAGGGATGTTCTCTGTTTAGTGAGTCCTCCAGATCAGAGGCAGTAGGGATGACCAGGGATGTTCTCTGTTTAGTGAGTCCTCCAGATCAGAGGCAGTAGGGATGACCAGGGATGTTCTCTGTTTAGTGAGTCCTCCAGATCAGAGGCAGTAGGGATGACCAGGGATGTTCTCTGTTTAGTGAGTCCTCCAGATCAGAGGCAGTAGGGATGACCAGGGATGTTCTCTGTTTAGTGAGTCCTCCAGATCAGAGGCAGTAGGGATGACCAGGGATGTTCTCTGTTTAGTGAGTCCTCCAGATCAGAGGCAGTAGGGATGACCAGGGATGTTCTCTGTTTAGTGAGTCCTCCAGATCAGAGGCAGTAGGGATGACCAGGGATGTTCTCTGTTTAGTGAGTCCTCCAGATCAGAGGCAGTAGGGATGACCAGGGATGTTCTCTGTTTAGTGAGTCCTCCAGATCAGAGGCAGTAGGGATGACCAGGGATGTTCTCTGTTTAGTGAGTCCTCCAGATCAGAGGCAGTAGGATGACCGGGATGTTCTCTGTTTAGTGAGTCCTCCAGATCAGAGGCAGTAGGGATGACCAGGGATGTTCTCTGTTTAGTGAGTCCTCCAGATCAGAGGCAGTAGGGATGACCAGGGATGTTCTCTGTTTAGTGAGTCCTCCAGATCAGAGGCAGTAGGGATGACCAGGGATGTTCTCTGTTTAGTGAGTCCTCCAGATCAGAGGCAGTAGGGATGACCAGGGATGTTCTCTGTTTAGTGAGTCCTCCAGATCAGAGGCAGTAGGGATGACCAGGGATGTTCTCTGTTTAGTGAGTCCTCCAGATCAGAGGCAGTAGGGATGACCAGGGATGTTCTCTGTTTAGTGAGTCCTCCAGATCAGAGGCAGTAGGGATGACCAGGGATGTTCTCTGTTTAGTGAGTCCTCCAGATCAGAGGCAGTAGGGATGACCAGGGATGTTCTCTGTTTAGTGAGTCCTCCAGATCAGAGGCAGTAGGGATGACCAGGGATGTTCTCTGTTTAGTGAGTCCTCCAGATCAGAGGCAGTAGGGATGACCAGGGATGTTCTCTGTTTAGTGAGTCCTCCAGATCAGAGGCAGTAGGGATGACCAGGGATGTTCTCTGTTTAGTGAGTCCTCCAGATCAGAGGCAGTAGGGATGACCAGGGATGTTCTCTGTTTAGTGAGTCCTCCAGATCAGAGGCAGTAGGGATGACCAGGGATGTTCTCTGTTTAGTGAGTCCTCCAGATCAGAGGCAGTAGGGATGACCAGGGATGTTCTCTGTTTAGTGAGTCCTCCAGATCAGAGGCAGTAGGGATGACCAGGGATGTTCTCTGTTTAGTGAGTCCTCCAGATCAGAGGCAGTAGGGATGACCAGGGATGTTCTCTGTTTAGTGAGTCCTCCAGATCAGAGGCAGTAGGGATGACCAGGGATGTTCTCTGTTTAGTGAGTCCTCCAGATCAGAGGCAGTAGGGATGACCAGGGATGTTCTCTGTTTAGTGAGTCCTCCAGATCAGAGGCAGTAGGGATGACCAGGGATGTTCTCTGTTTAGTGAGTCCTCCAGATCAGAGGCAGTAGGGATGACCAGGGATGTTCTCTGTTTAGTGAGTCCTCCAGATCAGAGGCAGTAGGGATGACCAGGGATGTTCTCTGTTTAGTGAGTCCTCCAGATCAGAGGCAGTAGGGATGACCAGGGATGTTCTCTGTTTAGTGAGTCCTCCAGATCAGAGGCAGTAGGGATGACCAGGGATGTTCTCTGTTTAGTGAGTCCTCCAGATCAGAGGCAGTAGGGATGACCAGGGATGTTCTCTGTTTAGTGAGTCCTCCAGATCAGAGGCAGTAGGGATGACCAGGGATGTTCTCTGTTTAGTGAGTCCTCCAGATCAGAGGCAGTAGGGATGACCAGGGATGTTCTCTGTTTAGTGAGTCCTCCAGATCAGAGGCAGTAGGGATGACCAGGGATGTTCTCTGTTTAGTGAGTCCTCCAGATCAGAGGCAGTAGGGATGACCAGGGATGTTCTCTGTTTAGTGAGTCCTCCAGATCAGAGGCAGTAGGGATGACCAGGGATGTTCTCTGTTTAGTGAGTCCTCCAGATCAGAGGCAGTAGGGATGACCAGGGATGTTCTCTGTTTAGTGAGTCCTCCAGATCAGAGGCAGTAGGGATGACCAGGGATGTTCTCTGTTTAGTGAGTCCTCCAGATCAGAGGCAGTAGGGATGACCAGGGATGTTCTCTGTTTAGTGAGTCCTCCAGATCAGAGGCAGTAGGGATGACCAGGGATGTTCTCTGTTTAGTGAGTCCTCCAGATCAGAGGCAGTAGGGATGACCAGGGATGTTCTCTGTTTAGTGAGTCCTCCAGATCAGAGGCAGTAGGGATGACCAGGGATGTTCTCTGTTTAGTGAGTCCTCCAGATCAGAGGCAGTAGGGATGACCAGGGATGTTCTCTGTTTAGTGAGTCCTCCAGATCAGAGGCAGTAGGGATGACCAGGGATGTTCTCTGTTTAGTGAGTCCTCCAGATCAGAGGCAGTAGGGATGACCAGGGATGTTCTCTGTTTAGTGAGTCCTCCAGATCAGAGGCAGTAGGGATGACCAGGGATGTTCTCTGTTTAGTGAGTCCTCCAGATCAGAGGCAGTAGGGATGACCAGGGATGTTCTCTGTTTAGTGAGTCCTCCAGATCAGAGGCAGTAGGGATGACCAGGGATGTTCTCTGTTTAGTGAGTCCTCCAGATCAGAGGCAGTAGGGATGACCAGGGATGTTCTCTGTTTAGTGAGTCCTCCAGATCAGAGGCAGTAGGGATGACCAGGGATGTTCTCTGTTTAGTGAGTCCTCCAGATCAGAGGCAGTAGGGATGACCAGGGATGTTCTCTGTTTAGTGAGTCCTCCAGATCAGAGGCAGTAGGGATGACCAGGGATGTTCTCTGTTTAGTGAGTCCTCCAGATCAGAGGCAGTAGGGATGACCAGGGATGTTCTCTGTTTAGTGAGTCCTCCAGATCAGAGGCAGTAGGGATGACCAGGGATGTTCTCTGTTTAGTGAGTCCTCCAGATCAGAGGCAGTAGGGATGACCAGGGATGTTCTCTGTTTAGTGAGTCCTCCAGATCAGAGGCAGTAGGGATGACCAGGGATGTTCTCTGTTTAGTGAGTCCTCCAGATCAGAGGCAGTAGGGATGACCAGGGATGTTCTCTGTTTAGTGAGTCCTCCAGATCAGAGGCAGTAGGGATGACCAGGGATGTTCTCTGTTTAGTGAGTCCTCCAGATCAGAGGCAGTAGGGATGACCAGGGATGTTCTCTGTTTAGTGAGTCCTCCAGATCAGAGGCAGTAGGGATGACCAGGGATGTTCTCTGTTTAGTGAGTCCTCCAGATCAGAGGCAGTAGGGATGACCAGGGATGTTCTCTGTTTAGTGAGTCCTCCAGATCAGAGGCAGTAGGGATGACCAGGGATGTTCTCTGTTTAGTGAGTCCTCCAGATCAGAGGCAGTAGGGATGACCAGGGATGTTCTCTGTTTAGTGAGTCCTCCAGATCAGAGGCAGTAGGGATGACCAGGGATGTTCTCTGTTTAGTGAGTCCTCCAGATCAGAGGCAGTAGGGATGACCAGGGATGTTCTCTGTTTAGTGAGTCCTCCAGATCAGAGGCAGTAGGGATGACCAGGGATGTTCTCTGTTTAGTGAGTCCTCCAGATCAGAGGCAGTAGGGATGACCAGGGATGTTCTCTGTTTAGTGAGTCCTCCAGATCAGAGGCAGTAGGGATGACCAGGGATGTTCTCTGTTTAGTGAGTCCTCCAGATCAGAGGCAGTAGGGATGACCAGGGATGTTCTCTGTTTAGTGAGTCCTCCAGATCAGAGGCAGTAGGGATGACCAGGGATGTTCTCTGTTTAGTGAGTCCTCCAGATCAGAGGCAGTAGGGATGACCAGGGATGTTCTCTGTTTAGTGAGTCCTCCAGATCAGAGGCAGTAGGGATGACCAGGGATGTTCTCTGTTTAGTGAGTCCTCCAGATCAGAGGCAGTAGGGATGACCAGGGATGTTCTCTGTTTAGTGAGTCCTCCAGATCAGAGGCAGTAGGGATGACCAGGGATGTTCTCTGTTTAGTGAGTCCTCCAGATCAGAGGCAGTAGGGATGACCAGGGATGTTCTCTGTTTAGTGAGTCCTCCAGATCAGAGGCAGTAGGGATGACCAGGGATGTTCTCTGTTTAGTGAGTCCTCCAGATCAGAGGCAGTAGGGATGACCAGGGATGTTCTCTGTTTAGTGAGTCCTCCAGATCAGAGGCAGTAGGGATGACCAGGGATGTTCTCTGTTTAGTGAGTCCTCCAGATCAGAGGCAGTAGGGATGACCAGGGATGTTCTCTGTTTAGTGAGTCCTCCAGATCAGAGGCAGTAGGGATGACCAGGGATGTTCTCTGTTTAGTGAGTCCTCCAGATCAGAGGCAGTAGGGATGACCAGGGATGTTCTCTGTTTAGTGAGTCCTCCAGATCAGAGGCAGTAGGGATGACCAGGGATGTTCTCTGTTTAGTGAGTCCTCCAGATCAGAGGCAGTAGGGATGACCAGGGATGTTCTCTGTTTAGTGAGTCCTCCAGATCAGAGGCAGTAGGGATGACCAGGGATGTTCTCTGTTTAGTGAGTCCTCCAGATCAGAGGCAGTAGGGATGACCAGGGATGTTCTCTGTTTAGTGAGTCCTCCAGATCAGAGGCAGTAGGGATGACCAGGGATGTTCTCTGTTTAGTGAGTCCTCCAGATCAGAGGCAGTAGGGATGACCAGGGATGTTCTCTGTTTAGTGAGTCCTCCAGATCAGAGGCAGTAGGGATGACCAGGGATGTTCTCTGTTTAGTGAGTCCTCCAGATCAGAGGCAGTAGGGATGACCAGGGATGTTCTCTGTTTAGTGAGTCCTCCAGATCAGAGGCAGTAGGGATGACCAGGGATGTTCTCTGTTTAGTGAGTCCTCCAGATCAGAGGCAGTAGGGATGACCAGGGATGTTCTCTGTTTAGTGAGTCCTCCAGATCAGAGGCAGTAGGGATGACCAGGGATGTTCTCTGTTTAGTGAGTCCTCCAGATCAGAGGCAGTAGGGATGACCAGGGATGTTCTCTGTTTAGTGAGTCCTCCAGATCAGAGGCAGTAGGGATGACCAGGGATGTTCTCTGTTTAGTGAGTCCTCCAGATCAGAGGCAGTAGGGATGACCAGGGATGTTCTCTGTTTAGTGAGTCCTCCAGATCAGAGGCAGTAGGGATGACCAGGGATGTTCTCTGTTTAGTGAGTCCTCCAGATCAGAGGCAGTAGGGATGACCAGGGATGTTCTCTGTTTAGTGAGTCCTCCAGATCAGAGGCAGTAGGGATGACCAGGGATGTTCTCTGTTTAGTGAGTCCTCCAGATCAGAGGCAGTAGGGATGACCAGGGATGTTCTCTGTTTAGTGAGTCCTCCAGATCAGAGGCAGTAGGGATGACCAGGGATGTTCTCTGTTTAGTGAGTCCTCCAGATCAGAGGCAGTAGGGATGACCAGGGATGTTCTCTGTTTAGTGAGTCCTCCAGATCAGAGGCAGTAGGGATGACCAGGGATGTTCTCTGTTTAGTGAGTCCTCCAGATCAGAGGCAGTAGGGATGACCAGGGATGTTCTCTGTTTAGTGAGTCCTCCAGATCAGAGGCAGTAGGGATGACCAGGGATGTTCTCTGTTTAGTGAGTCCTCCAGATCAGAGGCAGTAGGGATGACCAGGGATGTTCTCTGTTTAGTGAGTCCTCCAGATCAGAGGCAGTAGGGATGACCAGGGATGTTCTCTGTTTAGTGAGTCCTCCAGATCAGAGGCAGTAGGGATGACCAGGGATGTTCTCTGTTTAGTGAGTCCTCCAGATCAGAGGCAGTAGGGATGACCAGGGATGTTCTCTGTTTAGTGAGTCCTCCAGATCAGAGGCAGTAGGGATGACCAGGGATGTTCTCTGTTTAGTGAGTCCTCCAGATCAGAGGCAGTAGGGATGACCAGGGATGTTCTCTGTTTAGTGAGTCCTCCAGATCAGAGGCAGTAGGGATGACCAGGGATGTTCTCTGTTTAGTGAGTCCTCCAGATCAGAGGCAGTAGGGATGACCAGGGATGTTCTCTGTTTAGTGAGTCCTCCAGATCAGAGGCAGTAGGGATGACCAGGGATGTTCTCTGTTTAGTGAGTCCTCCAGATCAGAGGCAGTAGGGATGACCAGGGATGTTCTCTGTTTAGTGAGTCCTCCAGATCAGAGGCAGTAGGGATGACCAGGGATGTTCTCTGTTTAGTGAGTCCTCCAGATCAGAGGCAGTAGGGATGACCAGGGATGTTCTCTGTTTAGTGAGTCCTCCAGATCAGAGGCAGTAGGGATGACCAGGGATGTTCTCTGTTTAGTGAGTCCTCCAGATCAGAGGCAGTAGGGATGACCAGGGATGTTCTCTGTTTAGTGAGTCCTCCAGATCAGAGGCAGTAGGGATGACCAGGGATGTTCTCTGTTTAGTGAGTCCTCCAGATCAGAGGCAGTAGGGATGACCAGGGATGTTCTCTGTTTAGTGAGTCCTCCAGATCAGAGGCAGTAGGGATGACCAGGGATGTTCTCTGTTTAGTGAGTCCTCCAGATCAGAGGCAGTAGGGATGACCAGGGATGTTCTCTGTTTAGTGAGTCCTCCAGATCAGAGGCAGTAGGGATGACCAGGGATGTTCTCTGTTTAGTGAGTCCTCCAGATCAGAGGCAGTAGGGATGACCAGGGATGTTCTCTGTTTAGTGAGTCCTCCAGATCAGAGGCAGTAGGGATGACCAGGGATGTTCTCTGTTTAGTGAGTCCTCCAGATCAGAGGCAGTAGGGATGACCAGGGATGTTCTCTGTTTAGTGAGTCCTCCAGATCAGAGGCAGTAGGGATGACCAGGGATGTTCTCTGTTTAGTGAGTCCTCCAGATCAGAGGCAGTAGGGATGACCAGGGATGTTCTCTGTTTAGTGAGTCCTCCAGATCAGAGGCAGTAGGGATGACCAGGGATGTTCTCTGTTTAGTGAGTCCTCCAGATCAGAGGCAGTAGGGATGACCAGGGATGTTCTCTGTTTAGTGAGTCCTCCAGATCAGAGGCAGTAGGGATGACCAGGGATGTTCTCTGTTTAGTGAGTCCTCCAGATCAGAGGCAGTAGGGATGACCAGGGATGTTCTCTGTTTAGTGAGTCCTCCAGATCAGAGGCAGTAGGGATGACCAGGGATGTTCTCTGTTTAGTGAGTCCTCCAGATCAGAGGCAGTAGGGATGACCAGGGATGTTCTCTGTTTAGTGAGTCCTCCAGATCAGAGGCAGTAGGGATGACCAGGGATGTTCTCTGTTTAGTGAGTCCTCCAGATCAGAGGCAGTAGGGATGACCAGGGATGTTCTCTGTTTAGTGAGTCCTCCAGATCAGAGGCAGTAGGGATGACCAGGGATGTTCTCTGTTTAGTGAGTCCTCCAGATCAGAGGCAGTAGGGATGACCAGGGATGTTCTCTGTTTAGTGAGTCCTCCAGATCAGAGGCAGTAGGGATGACCAGGGATGTTCTCTGTTTAGTGAGTCCTCCAGATCAGAGGCAGTAGGGATGACCAGGGATGTTCTCTGTTTAGTGAGTCCTCCAGATCAGAGGCAGTAGGGATGACCAGGGATGTTCTCTGTTTAGTGAGTCCTCCAGATCAGAGGCAGTAGGGATGACCAGGGATGTTCTCTGTTTAGTGAGTCCTCCAGATCAGAGGCAGTAGGGATGACCAGGGATGTTCTCTGTTTAGTGAGTCCTCCAGATCAGAGGCAGTAGGGATGACCAGGGATGTTCTCTGTTTAGTGAGTCCTCCAGATCAGAGGCAGTAGGGATGACCAGGGATGTTCTCTGTTTAGTGAGTCCTCCAGATCAGAGGCAGTAGGGATGACCAGGGATGTTCTCTGTTTAGTGAGTCCTCCAGATCAGAGGCAGTAGGGATGACCAGGGATGTTCTCTGTTTAGTGAGTCCTCCAGATCAGAGGCAGTAGGGATGACCAGGGATGTTCTCTGTTTAGTGAGTCCTCCAGATCAGAGGCAGTAGGGATGACCAGGGATGTTCTCTGTTTAGTGAGTCCTCCAGATCAGAGGCAGTAGGGATGACCAGGGATGTTCTCTGTTTAGTGAGTCCTCCAGATCAGAGGCAGTAGGGATGACCAGGGATGTTCTCTGTTTAGTGAGTCCTCCAGATCAGAGGCAGTAGGGATGACCAGGGATGTTCTCTGTTTAGTGAGTCCTCCAGATCAGAGGCAGTAGGGATGACCAGGGATGTTCTCTGTTTAGTGAGTCCTCCAGATCAGAGGCAGTAGGGATGACCAGGGATGTTCTCTGTTTAGTGAGTCCTCCAGATCAGAGGCAGTAGGGATGACCAGGGATGTTCTCTGTTTAGTGAGTCCTCCAGATCAGAGGCAGTAGGGATGACCAGGGATGTTCTCTGTTTAGTGAGTCCTCCAGATCAGAGGCAGTAGGGATGACCAGGGATGTTCTCTGTTTAGTGAGTCCTCCAGATCAGAGGCAGTAGGGATGACCAGGGATGTTCTCTGTTTAGTGAGTCCTCCAGATCAGAGGCAGTAGGGATGACCAGGGATGTTCTCTGTTTAGTGAGTCCTCCAGATCAGAGGCAGTAGGGATGACCAGGGATGTTCTCTGTTTAGTGAGTCCTCCAGATCAGAGGCAGTAGGGATGACCAGGGATGTTCTCTGTTTAGTGAGTCCTCCAGATCAGAGGCAGTAGGGATGACCAGGGATGTTCTCTGTTTAGTGAGTCCTCCAGATCAGAGGCAGTAGGGATGACCAGGGATGTTCTCTGTTTAGTGAGTCCTCCAGATCAGAGGCAGTAGGGATGACCAGGGATGTTCTCTGTTTAGTGAGTCCTCCAGATCAGAGGCAGTAGGGATGACCAGGGATGTTCTCTGTTTAGTGAGTCCTCCAGATCAGAGGCAGTAGGGATGACCAGGGATGTTCTCTGTTTAGTGAGTCCTCCAGATCAGAGGCAGTAGGGATGACCAGGGATGTTCTCTGTTTAGTGAGTCCTCCAGATCAGAGGCAGTAGGGATGACCAGGGATGTTCTCTGTTTAGTGAGTCCTCCAGATCAGAGGCAGTAGGGATGACCAGGGATGTTCTCTGTTTAGTGAGTCCTCCAGATCAGAGGCAGTAGGGATGACCAGGGATGTTCTCTGTTTAGTGAGTCCTCCAGATCAGAGGCAGTAGGGATGACCAGGGATGTTCTCTGTTTAGTGAGTCCTCCAGATCAGAGGCAGTAGGGATGACCAGGGATGTTCTCTGTTTAGTGAGTCCTCCAGATCAGAGGCAGTAGGGATGACCAGGGATGTTCTCTGTTTAGTGAGTCCTCCAGATCAGAGGCAGTAGGGATGACCAGGGATGTTCTCTGTTTAGTGAGTCCTCCAGATCAGAGGCAGTAGGGATGACCAGGGATGTTCTCTGTTTAGTGAGTCCTCCAGATCAGAGGCAGTAGGGATGACCAGGGATGTTCTCTGTTTAGTGAGTCCTCCAGATCAGAGGCAGTAGGGATGACCAGGGATGTTCTCTGTTTAGTGAGTCCTCCAGATCAGAGGCAGTAGGGATGACCAGGGATGTTCTCTGTTTAGTGAGTCCTCCAGATCAGAGGCAGTAGGGATGACCAGGGATGTTCTCTGTTTAGTGAGTCCTCCAGATCAGAGGCAGTAGGGATGACCAGGGATGTTCTCTGTTTAGTGAGTCCTCCAGATCAGAGGCAGTAGGGATGACCAGGGATGTTCTCTGTTTAGTGAGTCCTCCAGATCAGAGGCAGTAGGGATGACCAGGGATGTTCTCTGTTTAGTGAGTCCTCCAGATCAGAGGCAGTAGGGATGACCAGGGATGTTCTCTGTTTAGTGAGTCCTCCAGATCAGAGGCAGTAGGGATGACCAGGGATGTTCTCTGTTTAGTGAGTCCTCCAGATCAGAGGCAGTAGGGATGACCAGGGATGTTCTCTGTTTAGTGAGTCCTCCAGATCAGAGGCAGTAGGGATGACCAGGGATGTTCTCTGTTTAGTGAGTCCTCCAGATCAGAGGCAGTAGGGATGACCAGGGATGTTCTCTGTTTAGTGAGTCCTCCAGATCAGAGGCAGTAGGGATGACCAGGGATGTTCTCTGTTTAGTGAGTCCTCCAGATCAGAGGCAGTAGGGATGACCAGGGATGTTCTCTGTTTAGTGAGTCCTCCAGATCAGAGGCAGTAGGGATGACCAGGGATGTTCTCTGTTTAGTGAGTCCTCCAGATCAGAGGCAGTAGGGATGACCAGGGATGTTCTCTGTTTAGTGAGTCCTCCAGATCAGAGGCAGTAGGGATGACCAGGGATGTTCTCTGTTTAGTGAGTCCTCCAGATCAGAGGCAGTAGGGATGACCAGGGATGTTCTCTGTTTAGTGAGTCCTCCAGATCAGAGGCAGTAGGGATGACCAGGGATGTTCTCTGTTTAGTGAGTCCTCCAGATCAGAGGCAGTAGGGATGACCAGGGATGTTCTCTGTTTAGTGAGTCCTCCAGATCAGAGGCAGTAGGGATGACCAGGGATGTTCTCTGTTTAGTGAGTCCTCCAGATCAGAGGCAGTAGGGATGACCAGGGATGTTCTCTGTTTAGTGAGTCCTCCAGATCAGAGGCAGTAGGGATGACCAGGGATGTTCTCTGTTTAGTGAGTCCTCCAGATCAGAGGCAGTAGGGATGACCAGGGATGTTCTCTGTTTAGTGAGTCCTCCAGATCAGAGGCAGTAGGGATGACCAGGGATGTTCTCTGTTTAGTGAGTCCTCCAGATCAGAGGCAGTAGGGATGACCAGGGATGTTCTCTGTTTAGTGAGTCCTCCAGATCAGAGGCAGTAGGGATGACCAGGGATGTTCTCTGTTTAGTGAGTCCTCCAGATCAGAGGCAGTAGGGATGACCAGGGATGTTCTCTGTTTAGTGAGTCCTCCAGATCAGAGGCAGTAGGGATGACCAGGGATGTTCTCTGTTTAGTGAGTCCTCCAGATCAGAGGCAGTAGGGATGACCAGGGATGTTCTCTGTTTAGTGAGTCCTCCAGATCAGAGGCAGTAGGGATGACCAGGGATGTTCTCTGTTTAGTGAGTCCTCCAGATCAGAGGCAGTAGGGATGACCAGGGATGTTCTCTGTTTAGTGAGTCCTCCAGATCAGAGGCAGTAGGGATGACCAGGGATGTTCTCTGTTTAGTGAGTCCTCCAGATCAGAGGCAGTAGGGATGACCAGGGATGTTCTCTGTTTAGTGAGTCCTCCAGATCAGAGGCAGTAGGGATGACTCAGGATGTTCTCTGTTTAGTGAGTCCTCCAGATCAGAGGCAGTAGGGATGACCAGGGATGTTCTCTGTTTAGTGAGTCCTCCAGATCAGAGGCAGTAGGGATGACCAGGGATGTTCTCTGTTTAGTGAGTCCTCCAGATCAGAGGCAGTAGGGATGACCAGGGATGTTCTCTGTTTAGTGAGTCCTCCAGATCAGAGGCAGTAGGGATGACCAGGGATGTTCTCTGTTTAGTGAGTCCTCCAGATCAGAGGCAGTAGGGATGACCAGGGATGTTCTCTGTTTAGTGAGTCCTCCAGATCAGAGGCAGTAGGGATGACCAGGGATGTTCTCTGTTTAGTGAGTCCTCCAGATCAGAGGCAGTAGGGATGACCAGGGATGTTCTCTGTTTAGTGAGTCCTCCAGATCAGAGGCAGTAGGGATGACCAGGGATGTTCTCTGTTTAGTGAGTCCTCCAGATCAGAGGCAGTAGGGATGACCAGGGATGTTCTCTGTTTAGTGAGTCCTCCAGATCAGAGGCAGTAGGGATGACCAGGGATGTTCTCTGTTTAGTGAGTCCTCCAGATCAGAGGCAGTAGGGATGACCAGGGATGTTCTCTGTTTAGTGAGTCCTCCAGATCAGAGGCAGTAGGGATGACCAGGGATGTTCTCTGTTTAGTGAGTCCTCCAGATCAGAGGCAGTAGGGATGACCAGGGATGTTCTCTGTTTAGTGAGTCCTCCAGATCAGAGGCAGTAGGGATGACCAGGGATGTTCTCTGTTTAGTGAGTCCTCCAGATCAGAGGCAGTAGGGATGACCAGGGATGTTCTCTGTTTAGTGAGTCCTCCAGATCAGAGGCAGTAGGGATGACCAGGGATGTTCTCTGTTTAGTGAGTCCTCCAGATCAGAGGCAGTAGGGATGACCAGGGATGTTCTCTGTTTAGTGAGTCCTCCAGATCAGAGGCAGTAGGGATGACCAGGGATGTTCTCTGTTTAGTGAGTCCTCCAGATCAGAGGCAGTAGGGATGACCAGGGATGTTCTCTGTTTAGTGAGTCCTCCAGATCAGAGGCAGTAGGGATGACCAGGGATGTTCTCTGTTTAGTGAGTCCTCCAGATCAGAGGCAGTAGGGATGACCAGGGATGTTCTCTGTTTAGTGAGTCCTCCAGATCAGAGGCAGTAGGGATGACCAGGGATGTTCTCTGTTTAGTGAGTCCTCCAGATCAGAGGCAGTAGGGATGACCAGGGATGTTCTCTGTTTAGTGAGTCCTCCAGATCAGAGGCAGTAGGGATGACCAGGGATGTTCTCTGTTTAGTGAGTCCTCCAGATCAGAGGCAGTAGGGATGACCAGGGATGTTCTCTGTTTAGTGAGTCCTCCAGATCAGAGGCAGTAGGGATGACCAGGGATGTTCTCTGTTTAGTGAGTCCTCCAGATCAGAGGCAGTAGGGATGACCAGGGATGTTCTCTGTTTAGTGAGTCCTCCAGATCAGAGGCAGTAGGGATGACCAGGGATGTTCTCTGTTTAGTGAGTCCTCCAGATCAGAGGCAGTAGGGATGACCAGGGATGTTCTCTGTTTAGTGAGTCCTCCAGATCAGAGGCAGTAGGGATGACCAGGGATGTTCTCTGTTTAGTGAGTCCTCCAGATCAGAGGCAGTAGGGATGACCAGGGATGTTCTCTGTTTAGTGAGTCCTCCAGATCAGAGGCAGTAGGGATGACCAGGGATGTTCTCTGTTTAGTGAGTCCTCCAGATCAGAGGCAGTAGGGATGACCAGGGATGTTCTCTGTTTAGTGAGTCCTCCAGATCAGAGGCAGTAGGGATGACCAGGGATGTTCTCTGTTTAGTGAGTCCTCCAGATCAGAGGCAGTAGGGATGACCAGGGATGTTCTCTGTTTAGTGAGTCCTCCAGATCAGAGGCAGTAGGGATGACCAGGGATGTTCTCTGTTTAGTGAGTCCTCCAGATCAGAGGCAGTAGGGATGACCAGGGATGTTCTCTGTTTAGTGAGTCCTCCAGATCAGAGGCAGTAGGGATGACCAGGGATGTTCTCTGTTTAGTGAGTCCTCCAGATCAGAGGCAGTAGGGATGACCAGGGATGTTCTCTGTTTAGTGAGTCCGTCCAGATCAGAGGCAGTAGGGATGACCAGGGATGTTCTCTGTTTAGTGAGTCCACCAGATCAGAGGCAGTAGGGATGACCAGGGATGTTCTCTGTTTAGTGAGTCCTCCAGATCAGAGGCAGTAGGGATGACCAGGGATGTTCTCTGTTTAGTGAGTCCTCCAGATCAGAGGCAGTAGGGATGACCAGGGATGTTCTCTGTTTAGTGAGTC
>NW_026290802.1:0-113474 GCF_023373465.1 Oncorhynchus keta
GGTCTCAGTATGGCTTTGGCTTAAGATAGACCATCGGTGTTGTATGGTCTCAGTATGGCTTTCCGTCTGTCCTGGTAAGATAGACCATCGGTGTTGAATGTTGATCCCATCGGTCTCAGTATGGCTTTCCGTCTGTTCTGCGGTAAGATAGACCATCAGTGTTGAAGAGGAATGTTGATCCCCATCGGTCTCAGTATGGCTTTCCGTCTGTTCTGCGGTAAGATAGACCATCGGTGTTGAATGTTGATCCCATCGGTCTCAGTATGGCTTTCCGTCTGTTCTGCGGTAAGATAGACCATCGGGTGTTGAATGTTGTCCCATGGTCTCAGTTGGCTTTCCGTCTGTCCTGCGGTAAGATAGACCATCGGTGTTGAATGTTGATCCCATCGGTCTCAGTATGGCTTTCCGTCTGTTCTGCGGTAAGATAGACCATCGGTGTTGAATGTTGATCCCCGTCGGTCTCAGTATGGCTTTCCGTCTGTTCTGCGGTAAGATAGACCATCGGTGTTGAATGTTGATCCCATCGGTCTCAGTATGGCTTTCCGTCTGTCCTGCGGTAAGATAGACCATCGGTGTTGAATGTTGATCCCATCGGTCTCAGTATGGCTTTCCGTCTGTCCTGCGGTAAGATAGACCATCGGTGTTGAATGTTGATCCCATCGGTCTCAGTATGGCTTTCCGTCTGTCCTGCGGTAAGATAGACCATCGGTGTTGAATGTTGATCCCATCGGTCTCAGTATGGCTTTCCGTCTGTCCTGCGGTAAGATAGACCATCGGTGTTGAATGTTGATCCCATCGGTCTCAGTATGGCTTTCCGTCTGTCCTGCGGTAAGATAGACCATCGGTGTTGAATGTTAATCCCATCGGTCTCAGTATGGCTTTCCGTCTGTCTTGCGGTAAGATAGACCATCGGTGTTGAATGTTGATCCCATCGGTCTCAGTATGGCTTTCCGTCTGTCCTGCGGTAAGATAGACCATCGGTGTTGAATGTTGATCCCATCGGTCTCAGTATGGCTTTCCGTCTGTCCTGCGGTAAGATAGACCATCGGTGTTGAATGTTAATCCCATCGGTCTCAGTATGGCTTTCCGTCTGTCCTGCGGTAAGATAGACCATCGGTGTTGAATGTTGATCCCATCGGTCTCAGTATGGCTTTCCGTCTGTCCTGCGGTAAGATAGACCATCGGTGTTGAATGTTGATCCCATCGGTCTCAGTATGGCTTTCCGTCTGTCCTGCGGTAAGATAGACCATCAGTGTTGAATGTTGATCCCATCGGTCTCAGTATGGCTTTCCGTCTGTCCTGCGGTAAGATAGACCATCGGTGTTGAATGTTGATCCCATCGGTCTCAGTATGGCTTTCCGTCTGTTCTGCGGTAAGATAGACCATCAGTGTTGAATGTTGATCCCATCGGTCTCAGTATGGCTTTCCGTCTGTTCTGCGGTAAGATAGACCATCGGTGTTGAATGTTGATCCCATCGGTCTCAGTATGGCTTTCCGTCTGTTCTGCGGTAAGATAGACCATCGGTGTTGAATGTTGATCCCCATCGGTCTCAGTATGGCTTTCCGTCTGTTCTGCGGTAAGATAGACCATCGGTGTTGAATGTTGATCCCATCGGTCTCAGTATGGCTTTCCGTCTGTCCTGCGGTAAGATAGACCATCAGTGTTGAATGTTGATCCCATCGGTCTCAGTATGGCTTTCCGTCTGTCCTGCGGTAAGATAGACCATCGGTGTTGAATGTTGATCCCATCGGTCTCAGTATGGCTTTCCGTCTGTCCTGCGGTAAGATAGACCATCGGTGTTGAATGTTGATCCCATCGGTCTCAGTATGGCTTTCCGTCTGTCCTGCGGTAAGATAGACCATCGGTGTTGAATGTTGATCCCATCGGTCTCAGTATGGCTTTCCGTCTGTTCTGCGGTAAGATAGACCATCGGTGTTGAATGTTGATCCCATCGGTCTCAGTATGGCTTTCCGTCTGTCTTGCGGTAAGATAGACCATCGGTGTTGAATGTTGATCCCATCGGTCTCAGTATGGCTTTCCGTCTGTTCTGCGGTAAGATAGACCATCAGTGTTGAATGTTGATCCCATCGGTCTCAGTATGGCTTTCCGTCTGTTCTGCGGTAAGATAGACCATCAGTGTTGAATGTTGATCCCCGTCGGTCTCAGTATGGCTTTCCGTCTGTTCTGCGGTAAGATAGACCATCGGTGTTGAATGTTGATCCCCGGTCGGTATGGCTCCAGTATGGCTTTCCGTCTGTTCTGCGGTAAGATAGACCATCGGTGTTGAATGTTGATCCCATCGGTCTCAGTATGGCTTTCCGTCTGTTCTGCGGTAAGATAGACCATCGGTGTTGAATGTTGATCCCATCGGTCTCAGTATGGCTTTCCGTCTGTTCTGCGGTAAGATAGACCATCGGTGTTGAATGTTGATCCCATCGGTCTCAGTATGGCTTTCCGTCTGTTCTGCGGTAAGATAGACCATCAGAATGCTTTTGATCCCATCGGTCTCAGTATGGCTTTCCGTCTGTTCTGCGGTAAGATAGACCATCGGTGTTGAATGTTGATCCCATCGGTCTCAGTATGGCTTTCCGTCTGTTCTGCGGTAAGATAGACCATCGGTGTTGAATGTTGATCCCATCGGTCTCAGTATGGCTTTCCGTCTGTCCTGCGGTAAGATAGACCATCGGTGTTGAATGTTGATCCCATCGGTCTCAGTATAAGATAGCAGTATGGCTTTCCGTCTGTTCTGCGGTAAGATAGACCATCGGTGTTGAATGTTGATCCCATCGGTCTCAGTATGGCTTTCCGTCTGTTCTGCGGTAAGATAGACCATCAGTGTTGAATGTTGATCCCATCGGTCTCAGTATGGCTTTCCGTCTGTTCTGCGGTAAGATAGACCATCGGTGTTGAATGTTGATCCCATCGGGTGGCTCCAGTATGGCTTTCCGTCTGTTCTGCGGTAAGATAGACCATCGGTGTTGAATGTTGATCCCATCGGTCTCAGTATGGCTTTCCGTCTGTTCTGCGGTAAGATAGACCATCGGTGTTGAATGTTGATCCCATCGGTCTCAGTATGGCTTTCCGTCTGTTCTGCGGTAAGATAGACCATCGGTGTTGAATGTTGATCCCATCGGTCTCAGTATGGCTTTCCGTCTGTTCTGCGGTAAGATAGACCATCAGTGTTGAATGTTGATCCCATCGGTCTCAGTATGGCTTTCCGTCTGTTCTGCGGTAAGATAGACCATCGGTGTTGAATGTTGATCCCATCGGTCTCAGTATGGCTTTCCGTCTGTTCTGCGGTAAGATAGACCATCGGTGTTGAATGTTGATCCCATCGGTCTCAGTATGGCTTTCCGTCTGTCCTGCGGTAAGATAGACCATCGGTGTTGAATGTTGATCCCATCGGTCTCAGTATGGCTTTCCGTCTGTTCTGCGGTAAGATAGACCATCGGTGTTGAATGTTGATCCCATCGGTCTCAGTATGGCTTTCCGTCTGTTCTGCGGTAAGATAGACCATCGGTGTTGAATGTTGATCCCATCGGTCTCAGTATGGCTTTCCGTCTGTTCTGCGGTAAGATAGACCATCGGTGTTGAATGTTGATCCCATCGGTCTCAGTATGGCTTTCCGTCTGTTCTGCGGTAAGATAGACCATCGGTGTTGAATGTTGATCCCATCGGTCTCAGTATGGCTTTCCGTCTGTTCTGCGGTAAGATAGACCATCGGTGTTGAATGTTGATCCCATCGGTCTCAGTATGGCTTTCCGTCTGTCCTGCGGTAAGATAGACCATCGGTGTTGAATGTTGATCCCATCGGTCTCAGTATGGCTTTCCGTCTGTTCTGCGGTAAGATAGACCATCGGTGTTGAATGTTGATCCCATCGGTCTCAGTATGGCTTTCCGTCTGTTCTGCGGTAAGATAGACCATCGGTGTTGAATGTTGATCCCATCGGTCTCAGTATGGCTTTCCGTCTGTTCTGCGGTAAGATAGACCATCGGTGTTGAATGTTGATCCCATCGGTCTCAGTATGGCTTTCCGTCTGTTCCTGCGGTAAGATAGACCATCGGTGTTGAATGTTGATCCCATCGGTCTCAGTATGGCTTTCCGTCTGTTCTGCGGTAAGATAGACCATCGGTGTTGAATGTTGATCCCATCGGTCTCAGTATGGCTTTCCGTCTGTTCTGCGGTAAGATAGACCATCGGTGTTGAATGTTGATCCCATCGGTCTCAGTATGGCTTTCCGTCTGTTCTGCGGTAAGATAGACCATCGGTGTTGAATGTTGATCCCATCGGTCTCAGTATGGCTTTCCGTCTGTTCTGCGGTAAGATAGACCATCGGTGTTGAATGTTGATCCCATCGGTCTCAGTATGGCTTTCCGTCTGTTCTGCGGTAAGATAGACCATCAGTATGGTGTTGAATGTTGATCCCATCGGTCTCAGTATGGCTTTCCGTCTGTTCTGCGGTAAGATAGACCATCGGTGTTGAATGTTGATCCCATCGGTCTCAGTATGGCTTTCCGTCTGTTCTGCGGTAAGATAGACCATCGGTGTTGAATGTTGATCCCATCGGTCTCAGTATGGCTTTCCGTCTGTTCTGCGGTAAGATAGACCATCGGTGTTGAATGTTGATCCCATCGGTCTCAGTATGGCTTTCCGTCTGTCCTGCGGTAAGATAGACCATCGGTGTTGAATGTTGATCCCATCGGTCTCAGTATGGCTTTCCGTCTGTTCTGCGGTAAGATAGACCATCGGTGTTGAATGTTGATCCCCGTCGGTCTCAGTATGGCTTTCCGTCTGTTCTGCGGTAAGATAGACCATCGGTGTTGAATGTTGATCCCATCGGTCTCAGTATGGCTTTCCGTCTGTCCTGCGGTAAGATAGACCATCGGTGTTGAATGTTGATCCCATCGGTCTCAGTATGGCTTTCCGTCTGTTCTGCGGTAAGATAGACCATCGGTGTTGAATGTTGATCCCATCGGTCTCAGTATGGCTTTCCGTCTGTTCTGCGGTAAGATAGACCATCGGTGTTGAATGTTGATCCCATCGGTCTCAGTATGGCTTTCCGTCTGTTCTGCGGTAAGATAGACCATCGGTGTTGAATGTTGATCCCCGTCGGTCTCAGTATGGCTTTCCGTCTGTTCTGCGGTAAGATAGACCATCGGTGTTGAATGTTGATCCCATCGGTCTCAGTATGGCTTTCCGTCTGTTCTGCGGTAAGATAGACCATCGGTGTTGAATGTTGATCCCATCGGTCTCAGTATGGCTCGGTCTCAGTATGGCTTTCCGTCTGTTCTGCGGTAAGATAGACCATCGGTGTTGAATGTTGATCCCATCGGTCTCAGTATGGCTTTCCGTCTGTTCTGCGGTAAGATAGACCATCAGTGTTGAATGTTGATCCCATCGGTCTCAGTATGGCTTTCCGTCTGTTCTGCGGTAAGATAGACCATCAGTGTTGAATGTTGATCCCATCGGTCTCAGTATGGCTTTCCGTCTGTTCTGCGGTAAGATAGACCATCAGTGTTGAATGTTGATCCCATCGGTCTCGGTAAGATCAGTATGGCTTTCCGTCTGTTCTGCGGTAAGATAGACCATCGGTGTTGAATGTTGATCCCATCGGTCTCAGTATGGCTTTCCGTCTGTTCTGCGGTAAGATAGACCATCGGGTTGAATGTTGATCCCCGGTCTCAGTATGGCTTTCCGTCTGTCCTGCGGTAAGATAGACCATCGGTGTTGAATGTTGATCCCATCGGTCTCAGTATGGCTTTCCGTCTGTCCTGCGGTAAGATAGACCATCGGTGTTGAATGTTGATCCCATCGGTCTCAGTATGGCTTTCCGTCTGTCCTGCGGTAAGATAGACCATCGGTGTTGAATGTTGATCCCATCGGTCTCAGTATGGCTTTCCGTCTGCCTTCTGCGGTAAGAAGATGAAGATCCCATCATGGCTTTCCGTCTGTTCTGCGGTGAAGACCATCAGTGTTGAATGTTGATCCCATCGGTCTCAGTATGGCTTTCCGTCTGTTCTGCGGTAAGATAGACCATCGGTGTTGAATGTTGATCCCATCGGTCTCAGTATGGCTTTCCGTCTGTTCTGCGGTAAGATAGACCATCAGTGTTAAGATAGACCAGGAATGTTGATCCCATCGGTCTCAGTATGGCTTTCCGTCTGTCCTGCGGTAAGATAGACCATCAGTGTTGAAGAGGAATGTTGATCCCATCGGTCTCAGTATGGCTTTCCGTCTGTTCTGCGGTAAGATAGACCATCGGTGTTGAATGTTAATCCCATCGGTCTCAGTATGTTCTTAAGATAGACCCCATCGGTCTCAGTATGGCTTTCCGTCTGTTCTGCGGTAAGATAGACCATCGGTGTTGAATGTTGATCCCATCGGTCTCAGTATGGCTTTCCGTCTGTTCTGCGGTAAGATAGACCATCGGTGTTGAATGTTGATCCCATCGGTCTCAGTATGGCTTTCCGTCTGTTCTGCGGTAAGATAGACCATCGGTGTTGAATGTTGATCCCATCGGTCTCAGTATGGCTTTCCGTCTGTTCTGCGGTAAGATAGACCATCAGTGTTGAATGTTGATCCCATCGGTCTCAGTATGGCTTTCCGTCTGTTCTGCGGTAAGATAGACCATCGGTGTTGAATGTTGATCCCATCGGTCTCAGTATGGCTTACCAGCATTCCTTTCCGTCTGTTCTGCGGTAAGATAGACCATCGGTGTTGAATGTTGATCCCATCGGTCTCAGTATGGCTTTCCGTCTGTTCTGCGGTAAGATAGACCATCAGTGTTGAATGTTGATCCCATCGGTCTCAGTATGGCTTTCCGTCTGTTCTGCGGTAAGATAGACCATCGGTGTTGAATGTTGATCCCATCGGTCTCAGTATGGCTTTCCGTCTGTTCTGCGGTAAGATAGACCATCGGTGTTGAATGTTGATCCCATCGGTCTCAGTATGGCTTTCCGTCTGTTCTGCGGTAAGAAGATAGACCATCAGTGTTGAATGTTGATCCCATCGGTCTCAGTATGGCTTTCCGTCTGTTCTGCGGTAAGATAGACCATCGGTGTTGAATGTTGATCCCATCGGTCTCAGTATGGCTTTCCGTCTGTTCTGCGGTAAGATAGACCATCAGTGTTGAATGTTGATCCCATCGGTCTCAGTATGGCTTTCCGTCTGTCCTGCGGTAAGATAGACCATCGGTGTTGAATGTTGATCCCATCGGTCTCAGTATGGCTTTCCGTCTGTTCTGCGGTAAGATAGACCATCGGTGTTGAATGTTGATCCCATCGGTCTCAGTATGGCTTTCCGTCTGTTCTGCGGTAAGATAGACCATCGGTGTTGAATGTTGATAGATGGCTTTCCGTCTGTTCTGCGGTAAGATAGACCATCGGTGTTGAATGTTGATCCCATCGGTCTCAGTATGGCTTTCCGTCTGTTCTGCGGTAAGATAGACCATCGGTGTTGAATGTTGATCCCCGTCGGTCTCAGTATGGCTTTCCGTCTGTTCTGCGGTAAGATAGACCATCGGTGTTGAATGTTGATCCCATCGGTCTCAGTATGGCTTTCCGTCTGTTCTGCGGTAAGATAGACCATCAGTATGGGTGTTGAATGTTGATCCCATCGGTCTCAGTATGGCTTTCCGTCTGTTCTGCGGTAAGATAGACCATCGGTGTTGAATGTTGATCCCATCCCATGGCTTTCCGGTCTCAGTATGGCTTTCCGTCTGTTCTGCGGTAAGATAGACCATCAGTGTTGAAGAGGAATGTTGATCCCATGGCTTTCCGTCTGTTCTGCGGTCTCCCAGTATGGCTTTCCGTCTGTTCTGCGGTAAGATAGACCATCAGTGTTGAATGTTGATCCCATCGGTCTCAGTATGGCTTTCCGTCTGTTCTGCGGTAAGATAGACCATCGGTGTTGAATGTTGATCCCATCGGTCTCAGTATGGCTTTCCGTCTGTTCTGCGGTAAGATAGACCATCGGTGTTGAATGTTGATCCCATCGGTCTCAGTATGGCTTTCCGTCTGTTCTGCGGTAAGATAGACCATCGGTGTTGAATGTTGATCCCATCGGTCTCAGTATGGCTTTCCGTCTGTTCTGCGGTAAGATAGACCATCGGTGTTGAATGTTGATCCCATCGGTCTCAGTATGGCTTTCCGTCTGTTCTGCGGTAAGATAGACCATCGGTGTTGAATGTTGATCCCATCGGTCTCAGTATGGCTTTCCGTCTGTTCTGCGGTAAGATAGACCATCGGTGTTGAATGTTGATCCCATCGGTCTCAGTATGGCTTTCCGTCTGTTCTGCGGTAAGATAGACCATCGGTGTTGAATGTTGATCCCATCGGTCTCAGTATGGCTTTCCAGTATGGCTTTCCGTCTGTTCTGCGGTAAGATAGACCATCGGTGTTGAATGTTGATCCCATCGGTCTCAGTATGGCTTTCCGTCTGTTCTGCGGTAAGATAGACCATCAGTGTTGAATGTTGATCCCATCGGTCTCAGTATGGCTTTCCGTCTGTTCTGCGGTAAGATAGACCATCAGTGTTGAATGTTGATCCCATCGGTCTCAGTATGGCTTTCCGTCTGTTCTGCGGTAAGATAGACCATCGGTGTTGAATGTTGATCCCATCGGTCTCAGTATGGCTTTCCAGTATGGCTTTCCGTCTGTTCTGCGGTAAGATAGACCATCGGTGTTGAATGTTGATCCCATCGGTCTCAGTATGGCTTTCCGTCTGTTCTGCGGTAAGATAGACCATCGGTGTTGAATGTTGATCCCATCGGTCTCAGTATGGCTTTCCGTCTGTTCTGCGGTAAGATAGACCATCGGTGTTGAATGTTGATCCCATCGGTCTCAGTATGGCTTTCCGTCTGTCCTGCGGTAAGATAGACCATCAGTGTTGAATGTTGATCCCATCGGTCTCAGTATGGCTTTCCGTCTGTTCTGCGGTAAGATAGACCATCGGTGTTGAATGTTGATCCCATCGGTCTCAGTATGGCTTTCCGTCTGTTCTGCGGTAAGATAGACCATCGGTGTTGAATGTTGATCCCATCGGTCTCAGTATGGCTTTCCGTCTGTTCTGCGGTAAGATAGACCATCGGTGTTGAATGTTGATCCCATCGGTCTCAGTATGGCTTTCCGTCTGTTCTGCGGTAAGATAGACCATCATGTTGATCCCATCGGTCTCAGTATGGCTTTCCGTCTGTCCTGCGGTAAGATAGACCATCGGTGTTGAATGTTGATCCCATCGGTCTCAGTATGGCTTTCCGTCTGTTCTGCGGTAAGATAGACCATCGGTGTTGAATGTTGATCCCATCGGTCTCAGTATGGCTTTCCGTCTGTTCTGCGGTAAGATAGACCATCGGTGTTGAATGTTGATCCCATCGGTCTCAGTATGGCTTTCCGTCTGTTCTGCGGTAAGATAGACCATCGGTGTTGAATGTTGATCCCATCGGTCTCAGTATGGCTTTCCGTCTGTTCTGCGGTAAGATAGACCATCGGTGTTGAATGTTGATCCCATCGGTCTCAGTATGGCTTTCCGTCTGTTCTGCGGTAAGATAGACCATCGGTGTTGAATGTTGATCCCATCGGTCTCAGTATGGCTTTCCGTCTGTTCTGCGGTAAGATAGACCATCGGTGTTGAATGTTGATCCCATCGGTCTCAGTATGGCTTTCCGTCTGTTCTGCGGTAAGATAGACCATCGGTGTTGAATGTTGATCCCATCGGTCTCAGTATGGCTTTCCGTCTGTTCTGCGGTAAGATAGACCATCGGTGTTGAATGTTGATCCCATCGGTCTCAGTATGGCTTTCCGTCTGTTCTGCGGTAAGATAGACCATCAGTGTTGAATGTTGATCCCATCGGTCTCAGTATGGCTTTCCGTCTGTTCTGCGGTAAGATAGACCATCGGTGTTGAATGTTGATCCCATCGGTCTCAGTATGGCTTTCCGTCTGTTCTTAAGATCCATCGGTAAGTAGACCATCGGTGTTGAATGTTGATCCCATCGGTCTCAGTATGGCTTTCCGTCTGTTCTGCGGTAAGATAGACCATCGGTGTTGAATGTTGATCCCATCGGTCTCAGTATGGCTTTCCGTCTGTCCTGCGGTAAGATAGACCATCGGTGTTGAATGTTGATCCCATCGGTCTCAGTATGGCTTTCCGTCTGTTCTGCGGTAAGATAGACCATCGGTGTTGAATGTTGATCCCATCGGTCTCAGTATGGCTTTCCGTCTGTTCTGCGGTAAGATAGACCATCGGTGTTGAATGTTGATCCCATCGGTCTCAGTATGGCTTTCCGTCTGTTCTGCGGTAAGATAGACCATCGGTGTTGAATGTTGATCCCATCGGTCTCAGTATGGCTTTCCGTCTGTTCTGCGGTAAGATAGACCATCGGTGTTGAATGTTGATCCCATCGGTCTCAGTATGGCTTTCCGTCTGTTCTGCGGTAAGATAGACCATCGGTGTTGAATGTTGATCCCATCGGTCTCAGTATGGCTTTCCGTCTGTCCTGCGGTAAGATAGACCATCGGTGTTGAATGTTGATCCCATCGGTCTCAGTATGGCTTTCCGTCTGTTCTGCGGTAAGATAGACCATCAGTGTTGAATGTTGATCCCCGTCGGTCTCAGTATGGCTTTCCGTCTGTTCTGCGGTAAGATAGACCATCGGTGCGGTAAGATAGACCATCGGTGTTGAATGTTGATCCCATCGGTCTCAGTATGGCTCAGTATGGCTTTCCGTCTGTTCTGCGGTAAGATAGACCATCGGTGTTGAATGTTGATCCCATCGGTCTCAGTATGGCTTTCCGTCTGTTCTGCGGTAAGATAGACCATCAGTGTTGAATGTTGATCCCATCGGTCTCAGTATGGCTTTCCGTCTGTTCTGCGGTAAGATAGACCATCAGTGTTGAATGTTGATCCCATCGGTCTCAGTATGGCTTTCCGTCTGTTCTGCGGTAAGATAGACCATCGGTGTTGAATGTTGATCCCATCGGTCTCAGTATGGCTTTCCGTCTGTTCTGCGGTAAGATAGACCATCGGTGTTGAATGTTGATCCCATCGGTCTCAGTATGGCTTTCCGTCTGTTCTGCGGTAAGATAGACCATCGGTGTTGAATGTTGATCCCATCGGTCTCAGTATGGCTTTCCGTCTGTTCTGCGGTAAGATAGACCATCAGTGTTGAAGAGGAATGTTGATCCCATCGGTCTCAGTATGGCTTTCCGTCTGTTCTGCGGTAAGATAGACCATCGGTGTTGAATGTTGATCCCATCGGTCTCAGTATGGCTTTCCGTCTGTTCTGCGGTAAGATAGACCATCAGTGTTGAATGTTGATCCCATCGGTCTCAGTATGGCTTTCCGTCTGTCCTGCGGTAAGATAGACCATCAGTGTTGAATGTTGATCCCATCGGTCTCAGTATGGCTTTCCGTCTGTTCTGCGGTAAGATAGACCATCGGTGTTGAATGGATCCCATCGGTCTCAGTATGGCTTTCCGTCTGTTCTGCGGTAAGATAGACCATCGGTGTTGAATGTTGATCCCGTCGGTCTCAGTATGGCTTTCCGTCTGTTCTGCGGTAAGATAGACCATCGGTGTTGAATGTTGATCCCCATCGGTCTCAGTATGGCTTTCCGTCTGTTCTGCGGTAAGATAGACCATCGGTGTTGAATGTTGATCCCCGTCGGTCTCAGTATGGCTTTCCGTCTGTTCTGCGGTAAGATAGACCATCGGTGTTGAATGTTGATCCCATCGGTCTCAGTATGGCTTTCCGTCTGTTCTGCGGTAAGATAGACCATCAGTGTTGAATGTTGATCCCATCGGTCTCAGTATGGCTTTCCGTCTGTTCTGCGGTAAGATAGACCATCAGTGTTGAATGTTGATCCCATCGGTCTCAGTATGGCTTTCCGTCTGTTCTGCGGTAAGATAGACCATCGGTGTTGAATGTTGATCCCATCGGTCTCAGTATGGCTTTCCGTCTGTTCTGCGGTAAGATAGACCATCAGTGTTGAAGAGGAATGTTGATCCCATCGGTCTCAGTATGGCTTTCCGTCTGTTCTGCGGTAAGATAGACCATCGGTGTTGAATGTTAATCCCATCGGTCTCAGTATGGCTTTCCGTCTGTTCTGCGGTAAGATAGACCATCGGTGTTGAATGTTGATCCCATCGGTCTCAGTATGGCTTTCCGTCTGTTCTGCGGTAAGATAGACCATCAGTGTTGAAGAGGAATGTTGATCCCATCGGTCTCAGTATGGCTTTCCGTCTGTCCTGCGGTAAGATAGACCATCAGTGTTGAAGAGGAATGTTGATCCCATCGGTCTCAGTATGGCTTTCCGTCTGTTCTGCGGTAAGATAGACCATCGGTGTTGAATGTTAATCCCATCGGTCTCAGTATGGCTTTCCGTCTGTTCTGCGGTAAGATAGACCATCGGTGTTGAATGTTGATCCCATCGGTCTCAGTATGGCTTTCCGTCTGTCCTGCGGTAAGATAGACCATCGGTGTTGAATGTTGATCCCATCGGTCTCAGTATGGCTTTCCGTCTGTTCTGCGGTAAGATAGACCATCGGGTTGAATGTTGATCCCATCGGTCTCAGTATGGCTTTCCGTCTGTTCTGCGGTAAGATAGACCATCGGTGTTGAATGTTGATCCCATCGGTCTCAGTATGGCTTTCCGTCTGTTCTGCGGTAAGATAGACCATCGGTGTTGAATGTTGATCCCATCGGTCTCAGTATGGCTTTCCGTCTGTTCTGCGGTAAGATAGACCATCAGTGTTGAATGTTGATCCCATCGGTCTCAGTATGGCTTTCCGTCTGTTCTGCGGTAAGATAGACCATCGGTGTTGAATGTTGATCCCATCGGTCTCAGTATGGCTTTCCAGTATGGCTTTCCGTCTGTTCTGCGGTAAGATAGACCATCGGTGTTGAATGTTGATCCCATCGGTCTCAGTATGGCTTTCCATCTGTTCTGCGGTAAGATAGACCATCAGTGTTGAATGTTGATCCCATCGGTCTCAGTATGGCTTTCCGTCTGTTCTGCGGTAAGATAGACCATCGGTGTTGAATGTTGATCCCATCGGTCTCAGTATGGCTTTCCGTCTGTTCTGCGGTAAGATAGACCATCGGTGTTGAATGTTGATCCCATCGGTCTCAGTATGGCTTTCCAGTATGGCTTTCCGTCTGTTCTGCGGTAAGATAGACCATCGGTGTTGAATGTTGATCCCATCGGTCTCAGTATGGCTTTCCGTCTGTTCTGCGGTAAGATAGACCATCGGTGTTGAATGTTGATCCCATCGGTCTCAGTATGGCTTTCCGTCTGTCCTGCGGTAAGATAGACCATCGGTGTTGAATGTTGATCCCATCGGTCTCAGTATGGCTTTCCGTCTGTCCTGCGGTAAGATAGACCATCAGTGTTGAATGTTGATCCCATCGGTCTCAGTATGGCTTTCCGTCTGTTCTGCGGTAAGATAGACCATCGGTGTTGAATGTTGATCCCATCGGTCTCAGTATGGCTTTCCGTCTGTTCTGCGGTAAGATAGACCATCAGTGTTGAAGAGGAATGTTGATCCCATCGGTCTCAGTATGGCTTTCCGTCTGTTCTGCGGTAAGATAGACCATCGGTGTTGAATGTTGATCCCATCGGTCTCAGTATGGCTTTCCGTCTGTTCTGCGGTAAGATAGACCATCAGTGTTGAAGAGGAATGTTGATCCCATCGGTCTCAGTATGGCTTTCCGTCTGTCCTGCGGTAAGATAGACCATCAGTGTTGAAGAGGAATGTTGATCCCATCGGTCTCAGTATGGCTTTCCGTCTGTTCTGCGGTAAGATAGACCATCGGTGTTGAATGTTGATCCCATCGGTCTCAGTATGGCTTTCCGTCTGTTCTGCGGTAAGATAGACCATCGGTGTTGAATGTTGATCCCATCGGTCTCAGTATGGCTTTCCGTCTGTTCTGCGGTAAGATAGACCATCGGTGTTGAATGTTGATCCCATCGGTCTCAGTATGGCTTTCCGTCTGTTCTGCGGTAAGATAGACCATCGGTGTTGAATGTTGATCCCCATCGGTCTCAGTATGGCTTTCCGTCTGTTCTGCGGTAAGATAGACCATCGGTGTTGAATGTTAATCCCATCGGTCTCAGTATGGCTTTCCGTCTGTTCTGCGGTAAGATAGACCATCAGATGAAGATCCCATCAGTATGGCTTTCCGTCTGTGTGAATGTTGATCCCATCGGTCTCAGTATGGCTTTCCGTCCAGTATGGCTTTCCGTCTCTGTTCTGCGGTAAGATAGACCATCGGTGTTGAATGTTGATCCCATCGGTCTCAGTATGGCTTTCCGTCTGTTCTGCGGTAAGATAGACCATCGGTGTTGAATGTTGATCCCATCGGTCTCAGTATGGCTTTCCGTCTGTTCTGCGGTAAGATAGACCATCGGTGTTGAATGTTGATCCCATCGGTCTCAGTATGGCTTTCCGTCTGTTCTGCGGTAAGATAGACCATCAGTGTTGAATGTTGATCCCATCGGTCTCAGTATGGCTTTCCGTCTGTTCTGCGGTAAGATAGACCATCGGTGTTGAATGTTGATCCCATCGGTCTCAGTATGGCTTTCCGTCTGTTCTGCGGTAAGATAGACCATCGGTGTTGAATGTTGATCCCATCGGTCTCAGTATGGCTTTCCGTCTGTTCTGCGGTAAGATAGACCATGGCTTTCCGGTCTCTGCTTTCCGTCTGTTCTGCGGTAAGATAGACCATGTTGAATGTTGATCCCATCGGTCTCAGTATGGCTTTCCGTCTGTCCTGCGGTAAGATAGACCATCAGTGTTGAATGTTGATCCCATCGGTCTCAGTATGGCTTTCCGTCTGTTCTGCGGTAAGATAGACCATCGGTGTTGAATGTTGATCCCATCGGTCTCAGTATGGCTTTCCGTCTGTTCTGCGGTAAGATAGACCATCGGTGTTGAATGTTGATCCCATCGGTCTCAGTATGGCTTTCCGTCTGTTCTGCGGTAAGATAGACCATCAGTGTTGAATGTTGATCCCATCGGTCTCAGTATGGCTTTCCGTCTGTTCTGCGGTAAGATAGACCATCGGTGTTGAATGTTGATCCCCATCGGTCTCAGTATGGCTTTCCGTCTGTTCTGCGGTAAGATAGACCATCAGTGTTGAATGTTGATCCCATCGGTCTCAGTATGGCTTTCCGTCTGTTCTGCGGTAAGATAGACCATCGGTGTTGAATGTTGATCCCATCGGTCTCAGTATGGCTTTCCGTCTGTTCTGCGGTAAGATAGACCATCCGGTGTTGAATGTTGATCCCATCGGTCTCAGTATGGCTTTCCGTCTGTCCTGCGGTAAGATAGACCATCAGTGTGTTGAGGAATGTTGATCCCATCGGTCTCAGTATGGCTTTCCGTCTGTTCTGCGGTAAGATAGACCATCGGTGTTGAATGTTGATCCCATCGGTCTCAGTATGGCTTTCCGTCTGTCCTGCGGTAAGATAGACCATCGGTGTTGAATGTTAATCCCATCGGTCTCAGTATGGCTTTCCGTCTGTCTTGCGGTAAGATAGACCATCGGTGTTGAATGTTGATCCCATCGGTCTCAGTATGGCTTTCCGTCTGTCCTGCGGTAAGATAGACCATCGGTGTTGAATGTTGATCCCATCGGTCTCAGTATGGCTTTCCGTCTGTTCTGCGGTAAGATAGACCATCGGTGTTGAATGTTGATCCCATCGGTCTCAGTATGGCTTTCCGTCTGTCCTGCGGTAAGATAGACCATCGGTGTTGAATGTTGATCCCCGTCGGTCTCAGTATGGCTTTCCGTCTGTCCTGCGGTAAGATAGACCATCGGTGTTGAATGTTGATCCCATCGGTCTCAGTATGGCTTTCCGTCTGTCCTGCGGTAAGATAGACCATCAGTGTTGAATGTTGATCCCATCGGTCTCAGTATGGCTTTCCGTCTGTCCTGCGGTAAGATAGACCATCGGTGTTGAATGTTGATCCCATCGGTCTCAGTATGGCTTTCCGTCTGTTCTGCGGTAAGATAGACCATCAGTGTTGAATGTTGATCCCATCGGTCTCAGTATGGCTTTCCGTCTGTTCTGCGGTAAGATAGACCATCAGTGTTGAATGTTGATCCCCGTCGGTCTCAGTATGGCTTTCCGTCTGTTCTGCGGTAAGATAGACCATCAGTGTTGAATGTTGATCCCCGTCGGTCTCAGTATGGCTTTCCGTCTGTTCTGCGGTAAGATAGACCATCGGTGTTGAATGTTGATCCCATCGGTCTCAGTATGGCTTTCCGTCTGTCCTGCGGTAAGATAGACCATCGGTGTTGAATGTTGATCCCATCGGTCTCAGTATGGCTTTCCGTCTGTTCTGCGGTAAGATAGACCATCGGTGTTGAATGTTGATCCCATCGGTCTCAGTATGGCTTTCCGTCTGTCCTGCGGTAAGATAGACCATCGGTGTTGAATGTTGATCCCATCGGTCTCAGTATGGCTTTCCGTCTGTTCTGCGGTAAGATAGACCATCGGTGTTGAATGTTGATCCCATCGGTCTCAGTATGGCTTTCCGTCTGTTCTGCGGTAAGATAGACCATCAGTGTTGAATGTTGATCCCATCGGTCTCAGTATGGCTTTCCGTCTGTTCTGCGGTAAGATAGACCATCAGTGTTGAATGTTGATCCCATCGGTCTCAGTATGGCTTTCCGTCTGTTCTGCGGTAAGATAGACCATCGGTGTTGAATGTTGATCCCATCGGTCTCAGTATGGCTTTCCGTCTGTTCTGCGGTAAGATAGACCATCGGTGTTGAATGTTGATCCCATCGGTCTCAGTATGGCTTTCCGTCTGTTCTGCGGTAAGATAGACCATCGGTGTTGAATGTTGATCCCCGTCGGTCTCAGTATGGCTTTCCGTCTGTTCTGCGGTAAGATAGACCATCGGTGTTGAATGTTGATCCCATCGGTCTCAGTATGGCTTTCCGTCTGTTCTGCGGTAAGATAGACCATCAGTGTTGAAGAGGAATGTTGATCCCATCGGTCTCAGTATGGCTTTCCGTCTGTTCTGCGGTAAGATAGACCATCGGTGTTGAATGTTAATCCCATCGGTCTCAGTATGGCTTTCCGTCTGTTCTGCGGTAAGATAGACCATCGGTGTTGAATGTTGATCCCATCGGTCTCAGTATGGCTTTCCGTCTGTCCTGCGGTAAGATAGACCATCGGTGTTGAATGTTGATCCCATCGGTCTCAGTATGGCTTTCCGTCTGTTCTGCGGTAAGATAGACCATCGGTGTTGAATGTTGATCCCATCGGTCTCAGTATGGCTTTCCGTCTGTTCTGCGGTAAGATAGACCATCGGTGTTGAATGTTGATCCCCATCGGTCTCAGTATGGCTTTCCGTCTGTTCTGCGGTAAGATAGACCATCGGTGTTGAATGTTGATCCCCGTCGGTCTCAGTATGGCTTTCCGTCTGTTCTGCGGTAAGATAGACCATCAGTGTTGAATGTTGATCCCATCGGTCTCAGTATGGCTTTCCGTCTGTTCTGCGGTAAGATAGACCATCGGTGTTGAATGTTGATCCCATCGGTCTCAGTATGGCTTTCCAGTATGGCTTTCCGTCTGTTCTGCGGTAAGATAGACCATCGGTGTTGAATGTTGATCCCATCGGTCTCAGTATGGCTTTCCGTCTGTTCTGCGGTAAGATAGACCATCGGTGTTGAATGTTGATCCCATCGGTCTCAGTATGGCTTTCCGTCTGTTCTGCGGTAAGATAGACCATCAGTGTTGAATGTTGATCCCATCGGTCTCAGTATGGCTTTCCGTCTGTTCTGCGGTAAGATAGACCATCGGTGTTGAATGTTGATCCCATCGGTCTCAGTATGGCTTTCCGTCTGTTCTGCGGTAAGATAGACCATCGGTGTTGAATGTTGATCCCATCGGTCTCAGTATGGCTTTCCAGTATGGCTTTCCTGTTCTGCGGTAAGATAGACCATCGGTGTTGAATGTTGATCCCATGGTCTCAGTATGGCTTTCCGTCTGTTCTGCGGTAAGATAGACCATCAGTGTTGAATGTTGATCCCATCGGTCTCAGTATGGCTTTCCGTCTGTCCTGCGGTAAGATAGACCATCGGTGTTGAATGTTGATCCCATCGGTCTCAGTATGGCTTTCCGTCTGTCCTGCGGTAAGATAGACCATCAGTGTTGAATGTTGATCCCATCGGTCTCAGTATGGCTTTCCGTCTGTTCTGCGGTAAGATAGACCATCGGTGTTGAATGTTGATCCCATCGGTCTCAGTATGGCTTTCCGTCTGTTCTGCGGTAAGATAGACCATCAGTGTTGAATGTTGATCCCATCGGTCTCAGTATGGCTTTCCGTCTGTTCTGCGGTAAGATAGACCATCGGTGTTGAATGTTGATCCCATCGGTCTCAGTATGGCTTTCCGTCTGTTCTGCGGTAAGATAGACCATCAGTGTTGAATGTTGATCCCATCGGTCTCAGTATGGCTTTCCGTCTGTCCTGCGGTAAGATAGACCATCAGTGTTGAAGAGGAATGTTGATCCCATCGGTCTCAGTATGGCTTTCCGTCTGTTCTGCGGTAAGATAGACCATCGGTGTTGAATGTTAATCCCATCGGTCTCAGTATGGCTTTCCGTCTGTTCTGCGGTAAGATAGACCATCGGTGTTGAATGTTGATCCCGTCGGTCTCAGTATGGCTTTCCGTCTGTTCTGCGGTAAGATAGACCATCGGTGTTGAATGTTGATCCCCATCGGTCTCAGTATGGCTTTCCGTCTGTTCTGCGGTAAGATAGACCATCGGTGTTGAATGTTGATCCCATCGGTCTCAGTATGGCTTTCCGTCTGTTCTGCGGTAAGATAGACCATCGGTGTTGAATGTTGATCACATCGGTCTCAGTATGGCTTTCCGTCTGTTCTGCGGTAAGATAGACCATCGGTGTTGAATGTTGATCCCATCGGTCTCAGTATGGCTTTCCGTCTGTTCTGCGGTAAGATAGACCATCGGTGTTGAATGTTGATCCCATCGGTCTCAGTATGGCTTTCCGTCTGTTCTGCGGTAAGATAGACCATCGGTGTTGAATGTTAATCCCATCGGTCTCAGTATGGCTTTCCGTCTGTTCTGCGGTAAGATAGACCATCAGAGTTGAATGTTGATCCCATCGGTCTCAGTATGGCTTTCCGTCTGTTCTGCGGTAAGATAGACCATCGGTGTTGAATGTTGATCCCATCGGTCTCAGTATGGGCTTTCAGTATGGCTTTCCGTCTGTTCTGCGGTAAGATAGACCATCGGTGTTGAATGTTGATCCCATCGGTCTCAGTATGGCTTTCCAGTATGGCTTTCCGTCTGTTCTGCGGTAAGATAGACCATCGGTGTTGAATGTTGATCCCATCGGTCTCAGTATGGCTTTCCGTCTGTTCTGCGGTAAGATAGACCATCAGTGTTGAATGTTGATCCCATCGGTCTCAGTATGGCTTTCCGTCTGTCCTGCGGTAAGATAGACCATCAGAGTTGAATGTTGATCCCATCGGTCTCAGTATGGCTTTCCGTCTGTTCTGCGGTAAGATAGACCATCGGTGTTGAATGTTGATCCCATCGGTCTCAGTATGGCTTTCCAGTATGGCTTTCCGTCTGTTCTGCGGTAAGATAGACCATCGGTGTTGAATGTTGATCCCATCGGTCTCAGTATGGCTTTCCAGTATGGCTTTCCGTCTGTTCTGCGGTAAGATAGACCATCGGTGTTGAATGTTGATCCCATCGGTCTCAGTATGGCTTTCCGTCTGTCTTGCGGTAAGATAGACCATCAGTGTTGAATGTTGATCCCATCGGTCTCAGTATGGCTTTCCGTCTGTCCTGCGGTAAGATAGACCATCGGTGTTGAATGTTGATCCCATCGGTCTCAGTATGGCTTTCCGTCTGTTCTGCGGTAAGATAGACCATCGGTGTTGAATGTTGATCCCATCGGTCTCAGTATGGCTTTCCGTCTGTTCTGCGGTAAGATAGACCATCGGTGTTGAATGTTGATCCCATCGGTCTCAGTATGGCTTTCCGTCTGTTCTGCGGTAAGATAGACCATCGGTGTTGAATGTTGATCCCATCGGTCTCAGTATGGCTTTCCGTCTGTCCTGCGGTAAGATAGACCATCAGTGTTGAATGTTGATCCCATCGGTCTCAGTATGGCTTTCCGTCTGTTCTGCGGTAAGATAGACCATCGGTGTTGAATGTTAATCCCATCGGTCTCAGTATGGCTTTCCGTCTGTCCTGCGGTAAGATAGACCATCAGTGTTGAATGTTGATCCCATCGGTCTCAGTATGGCTTTCCGTCTGTTCTGCGGTAAGATAGACCATCAGTGTTGAAGAGGAATGTTGATCCGTCTGTGGTTCTGGTTGTTGTACTTTGTGGGAATGTTAAAGGGACAGAGTAAGCCACTTTTCTGCTTACCTACAGTCAGATGAACTCATGGATGGCTTTTTTATGTCCCACTAGTTAGTAATGGCTTAAGAACCTACCTTGCTGCACATGGAGACATACAAATGGATTCCACGAGGTCATCTGACTCTGGGTAAGATGAAAAAGGGTTTCATTACCAAAATGTTGCACTATCCCATTAAAAGCCCACCTCAGACAGACAGACATATTGAATCCAGCTTGACCTTAAACATTCAATTATTTTGCATTGGTATTCTGTCAGTCAAATAGATTCCTTTTGAAGAACAACTGAATTGACGATGTAGTTTGGCCAACTAAATCCCTCTCTCATATCTTCTTTAATATGCTGTACGCAGTCATGTTGCAGACTGTTTTTTTGTATGTGTGAGTCTTTAGAGAAGCCTCTCAGAGCAGCCATTATGACACTCTGCTGTGAAATTCTGGAACAGACAGAGGAACCCTGAACTGTGTTTACTGTCTGAGGAGAGAGATAGAGATAGAGAGAGAGAGAGAGAGAGAGAGAGAGAGAGAGAGAGAGAGAGAGAGAGACAGAGAGACAGAGAGAGAGAGAGAGAGAGAGCAGAGAGAGACAGAGAGAGAGAGACAGAGAGAGAGAGAGAGAGAGAGAGAGAGAGAGAGAGAGAGAGACCAATAATATATATATATATATTTTTTTTAATGCATATTTGGGCCAATAGGTAAAATACTCTTGATATTAAATGTGTAGGTATTCCTCTAAGACCAATGTTCCAAACAATTCACAAAAACAATTGTATATCTGTGAAATGTCAACAGAGCACTGAGCAAAAGCAAGCTTTTTATTTTCAAAGTTACAATTAATTCAGCTCGTGTCATGCTAATTTAGCTTTTTTGTGACCCGCAGACACAACGTTGAAGACGACAACCAAAGAATGTTAAATCTTTAAAAGTTATTACGAGAAAGCTGGACCGCTCAGTGCTTATTATTCGATGTATTAGGTTACAAAATCAAACTTTTGGGATATAATGTTGATTACAAGTCAGAGAAAGACCCCATTGAACGATTCAGAACATAATCATATTTGTGTTGGTAAAATGTATTTTAAAACATAAGGAAGTGAAATGATCCCCACCAAAGTGATTGAAAGAGAGAGAACAGTTAAAAAGAAGAATAGAAATGGAGAGAGGACAGATTGAGATGTTGTCCAAGAATGAGATGATGCTACGCTCCATAGAATAGAATGTATGATAGGGCCACATCTGCTGCAATACCATTTCCCTCCACACACACACACACACACACACACACACACACACACACACACACACACACACACACACACACACACACACACACACACACACACACACACACACACACACACACACACTTGTATTTATTTGATTTTTTACTCTTCCTGGGGTCCAATCACAAAATCGAGCGAACAGCCATGCGATCTCCATAGACAAACACTGGCAGTTGTAAGGATCGACGGTGGTAGACGACAAGCAGTTACAGAGAGAACATTTAATGAACGATGGACATGGAACAGAACAGGAACAGCGTCTGGACAGGGGAAAAAAATAACACCAAAAATGCTGACACAGGGAACCAATGGAGGAACTGACAGAAATAGGGAAGGCAATCAACAAAATGAAGGAGACCAGGTGAGTCCATGGAGCAGTGATGCGTATAATGATGGTGACAGGTGAGTCCAGTGAGCAGTGATGTGTATAATGATGGTGACAGGTGAGTCCAGTGAGCAATGATGTGTATAATGATGGTGACAGGTGAGTCTAGTGAGCAGTGATGTGTATAATGATGGTGACAGGTGAGTCCAGTGAGCAGTGATGTGTATAATGATGGTGACAGGTGAGTCTAGTGAGCAATGATGCGTATAATGATGGTGACAGGTGAGTCTAGTGAGCAATGATGTGTATAATGATGGTGACAGGTGAGTCCAGTGAGCAGTGATGTGTATAATGATGGTGACAGGTGTGTCCAGTGAGCAGTGATGCGTATAATGATGGTGACAGGTGAGTCCAGTGAGCAATGATGTGTATAATGATGGTGACAGGTGTGTCCAGTGAGCAATGATGCGTATAATGATGGTGACAGGTGTGTCCAGTGAGCAGTGATGTGTATAATGATGGTGACAGGTGAGTCCAGTGAGCAATGATGCGTATAATGATGGTGACAGGTGTGTCCAGTGAGCAATGATGCGTATAATGATGGTGACAGGTGTGTCCAGTGAGCAATGATGCGTATAATGATGGTGACAGGTGAGTCCAGTGAGCAGTGATGTGTATAATGATGGTGACAGGTGTGTCCAGTGAGCAATGATGCGTATAATGATGGTGACAGGTGTGTCCAGTGAGCAGTGATGTGTATAATGATGGTGACAGGTGAGTCCAGTGAGCAATGATGCGTATAATGATGGTGACAGGTGTGTCCAGTGAGCAATGATGCGTATAATGATGGTGACAGGTGAGTCCAGTGAGCAATGATGCGTATAATGATGGTGACAGGTGAGTCCAGTGAGCAGTGATGCGTATAATGATGGTGACAGGTGAGTCCAGTGAGCAGTGATGCGTATAATGATGGTGACAGGTGAGTCCAGTGAGCAGTGATGCGTATAATGATGGTGACAGGTGAGTCCATGGAGCAGTGATGTGTATAATGATGGTGACAGGTGTGTCCAGTGAGCAGTGATGCGTATAATGATGGTGACAGGTGTGTCCAGTGAGCAGTGATGTGTATAATGATGGTGACAGGTGTGTCCAGTGAGCAGTGATGTGTATAATGATGGTGACAGGTGAGTCCATGGAGCAGTGATGTGTATAATGATGGTGACAGGTGTGTCCAGTGAGCAGTGATGCGTATAATGATGGTGACAGGTGTGTCCAGTGAGCAATGATGTGTATAATGATGGTGACAGGTGAGTCCAGTGAGCAATGATGTGTATAATGATGGTGACAGGTGTGTCCAGTGAGCAATGATGTGTATAATGATGGTGACAGGTGAGTCCAGTGAGCAATGATGTGTATAATGATGGTGACAGGTGTGTCCAGTGAGCAGTGATGCGTATAATGATGGTGACAGGTGAGTCCAGTGAGCAATGATGCGTATAATGATGGTGACAGGTGTGTCCAGTGAGCAATGATGCGTATAATGATGGTGACAGGTGTGTCCAGTGAGCAGTGATGCGTATAATGATGGTGACAGGTGAGTCCAGTGAGCAGTGATGTGTATAATGATGGTGACAGGTGTGTCCAGTGAGCAATGATGCATATAATGATGGTGACAGGTGTGTCCAGTGAGCAGTGATGCGTATAATGATGGTGACAGGTGAGTCCAGTGAGCAGTGATGTGTATAATGATGGTGACAGGTGTGTCCAGTGAGCAGTGATGTGTATAATGATGGTGACAGGTGAGTCCAGTGAGCAATGATGTGTATAATGATGGTGACAGGTGTGTCCAGTGAGCAGTGATGCGTATAATGATGGTGACAGGTGAGTCCATGGAGCAGTGATGTGTATAATGATGGTGACAGGTGTGTCCAGTGAGCAGTGATGCGTATAATGATGGTGACAGGTGTGTCCAGTGAGCAGTGATGTGTATAATGATGGTGACAGGTGTGTCCAGTGAGCAGTGATGCGTATAATGATGGTGACAGGTGTGTCCAGTGAGCAATGATGTGTATAATGATGGTGACAGGTGAGTCCAGTGAGCAATGATGTGTATAATGATGGTGACAGGTGTGTCCAGTGAGCAATGATGTGTATAATGATGGTGACAGGTGAGTCCAGTGAGCAATGATGTGTATAATGATGGTGACAGGTGTGTCCAGTGAGCAGTGATGCGTATAATGATGGTGACAGGTGAGTCCAGTGAGCAATGATGCGTATAATGATGGTGACAGGTGTGTCCAGTGAGCAATGATGCGTATAATGATGGTGACAGGTGTGTCCAGTGAGCAGTGATGCGTATAATGATGGTGACAGGTGAGTCCAGTGAGCAGTGATGTGTATAATGATGGTGACAGGTGTGTCCAGTGAGCAATGATGCATATAATGATGGTGACAGGTGTGTCCAGTGAGCAGTGATGTGTATAATGATGGTGACAGGTGTGTCCAGTGAGCAATGATGTGTATAATGATGGTGACAGGTGTGTCCAGTGAGCAATGATGTGTATAATGATGGTGACAGGTGTGTCCAGTGAGCAATGATGCGTATAATGATGGTGACAGGTGAGTCCAGTGAGCAATGATGTGTATAATGATGGTGACAGGTGTGTCCAGTGAGCAGTGATGTGTATAATGATGGTGACAGGTGAGTCCAGTGAGCAATGATGAGTATAATGATGGTGACAGGTGTGTCCAGTGAGCAGTGATGTGTATAATGATGGTGACAGGTGAGTCCATGGAGCAGTGATGCGTATAATGATGGTGACAGGTGAGTCCAGTGAGCAGTGATGTGTATAATGATGGTGACAGGTGAGTCCAGTGAGCAATGATGAGTATAATGATGGTGACAGGTGTGTCCAGTGAGCAGTGATGTGTATAATGATGGTGACAGGTGAGTCCAGTGAGCAGTGATGTGTATAATGATGGTGACAGGTGTGTCCAGTGAGCAGTGATGCGTATAATGATGGTGACAGGTGAGTCCAGTGAGAAGTGATGCGTATAATGATGGTGACAGGTGTGTCCAGTGAGCAGTGATGTGTATAATGATGGTGACAGGTGAGTCCAGTGAGAAGTGATGCGTATAATGATGGTGACAGGTGTGTCCAGTGAGCAATGATGTGTATAATGATGGTGACAGGTGAGTCCATGGAGCAGTGATGTGTATAATGATGGTGACAGGTGAGTCCAGTGAGCAATGATGCGTATAATGATGGTGACAGGTGAGTCCATGGAGCAATGATGTGTATAATGATGGTGACAGGTGAGTCCAGTGAGCAATGATGCGTATAATGATGGTGACAGGTGAGTCCAGTGAGCAGTGATGTGTATAATGATGGTGACAGGTGAGTCCATGGAGCAGTGATGTGTATAATGATGGTGACAGGTGAGTCCATGGAGCAGTGATGCGTATAATGATGGTGACAGGTGAGTCCAGTGAGCAGTGATGTGTATAATGATGGTGACAGGTGAGTCCAGTGAGAAGTGATGCGTATAATGATGGTGACAGGTGTGTCCAGTGAGCAGTGATGTGTATAATGATGGTGACAGGTGTGTCCAGTGAGCAGTGATGTGTATAATGATGGTGAAAGGTGTGTCCAGTGAGCAGTGATGCGTATAATGATGGTGACAGGTGAGTCCATGGAGCAGTGATGTGTATAATGATGGTGACAGGTGTGTCCAGTGAGCAGTGATGCGTATAATGATGGTGACAGGTGTGTCCAGTGAGCAGTGATGTGTATAATGATGGTGACAGGTGTGTCCAGTGAGCAGTGATGTGTATAATGATGGTGACAGGTGAGTCCATGGAGCAGTGATGTGTATAATGATGGTGACAGGTGTGTCCAGTGAGCAGTGATGCGTATAATGATGGTGACAGGTGTGTCCAGTGAGCAATGATGTGTATAATGATGGTGACAGGTGAGTCCAGTGAGCAATGATGTGTATAATGATGGTGACAGGTGTGTCCAGTGAGCAATGATGTGTATAATGATGGTGACAGGTGAGTCCAGTGAGCAATGATGTGTATAATGATGGTGACAGGTGTGTCCAGTGAGCAGTGATGCGTATAATGATGGTGACAGGTGAGTCCAGTGAGCAATGATGCGTATAATGATGGTGACAGGTGTGTCCAGTGAGCAATGATGCGTATAATGATGGTGACAGGTGTGTCCAGTGAGCAGTGATGCGTATAATGATGGTGACAGGTGAGTCCAGTGAGCAGTGATGTGTATAATGATGGTGACAGGTGTGTCCAGTGAGCAATGATGCATATAATGATGGTGACAGGTGTGTCCAGTGAGCAGTGATGTGTATAATGATGGTGACAGGTGTGTCCAGTGAGCAATGATGTGTATAATGATGGTGACAGGTGTGTCCAGTGAGCAATGATGTGTATAATGATGGTGACAGGTGTGTCCAGTGAGCAATGATGCGTATAATGATGGTGACAGGTGAGTCCAGTGAGCAATGATGTGTATAATGATGGTGACAGGTGTGTCCAGTGAGCAGTGATGTGTATAATGATGGTGACAGGTGAGTCCAGTGAGCAATGATGAGTATAATGATGGTGACAGGTGTGTCCAGTGAGCAGTGATGTGTATAATGATGGTGACAGGTGAGTCCAGTGAGCAGTGATGTGTATAATGATGGTGACAGGTGTGTCCAGTGAGCAGTGATGCGTATAATGATGGTGACAGGTGAGTCCAGTGAGAAGTGATGCGTATAATGATGGTGACAGGTGTGTCCAGTGAGCAGTGATGTGTATAATGATGGTGACAGGTGAGTCCATGGAGCAATGATGCGTATAATGATGGTGACAGGTGTGTCCAGTGAGCAATGATGTGTATAATGATGGTGACAGGTGAGTCCATGGAGCATGATGCATATAATGATGGTGACAGGTGTGTCCATGGAGCAGTGATGTGTATAATGATGGTGACAGGTGAGTCCAGTGAGCAATGATGCGTATAATGATGGTGACAGGTGAGTCCAGTGAGCAGTGATGCGTATAATGATGGTGACAGGTGAGTCCATGGAGCAGTGATGTGTATAATGATGGTGACAGGTGAGTCCATGGAGCAGTGATGCGTATAATGATGGTGACAGGTGTGTCCAGTGAGCAATGATGTGTATAATGATGGTGACAGGTGAGTCCAGTGAGAAGTGATGCGTATAATGATGGTGACAGGTGTGTCCAGTGAGCAGTGATGTGTATAATGATGGTGACAGGTGAGTCCATGGAGCAGTGATGCGTATAATGATGGTGACAGGTGTGTCCAGTGAGCAGTGATGCATATAATGATGGTGACAGGTGTGTCCAGTGAGCAGTGATGTGTATAATGATGGTGACAGGTGTGTCCAGTGAGCAATGATGTGTATAATGATGGTGACAGGTGTGTCCAGTGAGCAGTGATGTGTATAATGATGGTGACAGGTGTGTCCAGTGAGCAATGATGTGTATAATGATGGTGACAGGTGTGTCCAGTGAGCAATGATGTGTATAATGATGGTGACAGGTGTGTCCAGTGAGCAATGATGCGTATAATGATGGTGACAGGTGAGTCCAGTGAGCAATGATGTGTATAATGATGGTGACAGGTGTGTCCAGTGAGCAGTGATGTGTATAATGATGGTGACAGGTGAGTCCAGTGAGCAATGATGAGTATAATGATGGTGACAGGTGTGTCCAGTGAGCAGTGATGTGTATAATGATGGTGACAGGTGAGTCCAGTGAGCAGTGATGTGTATAATGATGGTGACAGGTGTGTCCAGTGAGCAGTGATGCGTATAATGATGGTGACAGGTGAGTCCAGTGAGAAGTGATGCGTATAATGATGGTGGCAGGTGTGTCCAGTGAGCAGTGATGTGTATAATGATGGTGACAGGTGAGTCCATGGAGCAGTGATGCGTATAATGATGGTGACAGGTGTGTCCAGTGAGCAATGATGTGTATAATGATGGTGACAGGTGAGTCCAGTGAGCAGTGATGCGTATAATGATGGTGACAGGTGAGTCCAGTGAGAAGTGATGCGTATAATGATGGTGACAGGTGTGTCCAGTGAGCAGTGATGTGTATAATGATGGTGACAGGTGAGTCCATGGAGCAGTGATGCGTATAATGATGGTGACAGGTGTGTCCAGTGAGCAATGATGTGTATAATGATGGTGACAGGTGAGTCCAGTGAGAAGTGATGTGTATAATGATGGTGACAGGTGTGTCCATGGAGCAGTGATGTGTATAATGATGGTGACAGGTGAGTCCATGGAGCAGTGATGCGTATAATGATGGTGACAGGTGTGTCCAGTGAGCAATGATGTGTATAATGATGGTGACAGGTGAGTCCAGTGAGAAGTGATGCGTATAATGATGGTGACAGGTGTGTCCAGTGAGCAGTGATGTGTATAATGATGGTGACAGGTGAGTCCATGGAGCAGTGATGCGTATAATGATGGTGACAGGTGTGTCCAGTGAGCAGTGATGCATATAATGATGGTGACAGGTGTGTCCAGTGAGCAGTGATGTGTATAATGATGGTGACAGGTGTGTCCAGTGAGCAATGATGTGTATAATGATGGTGACAGGTGTGTCCAGTGAGCAATGATGCGTATAATGATGGTGACAGGTGAGTCCAGTGAGCAGTGATGCGTATAATGATGGTGACAGGTGAGTCCATGGAGCAGTGATGTGTATAATGATGGTGACAGGTGAGTCCATGGAGCAGTGATGCGTATAATGATGGTGACAGGTGTGTCCAGTGAGCAATGATGTGTATAATGATGGTGCCAGGTGAGTCCAGTGAGAAGTGATGCGTATAATGATGGTGACAGGTGTGTCCAGTGAGCAGTGATGTGTATAATGATGGTGACAGGTGAGTCCATGGAGCAGTGATGCGTATAATGATGGTGACAGGTGTGTCCAGTGAGCAATGATGTGTATAATGATGGTGACAGGTGTGTCCAGTGAGCAATGATGAGTATAATGATGGTGACAGGTGTGTCCAGTGAGCAATGATGCGTATAATGATGGTGACAGGTGAGTCCAGTGAGCAATGATGTGTATAATGATGGTGACAGGTGTGTCCAGTGAGCAGTGATGTGTATAATGATGGTGACAGGTGTGTCCAGTGAGCAATGATGCATATAATGATGGTGACAGGTGAGTCCATGGAGCAGTGATGTGTATAATGATGGTGACAGGTGTGTCCAGTGAGCAGTGATGCGTATAATGATGGTGACAGGTGTGTCCAGTGAGCAATGATGTGTATAATGATGGTGACAGGTGAGTCCAGTGAGCAATGATGTGTATAATGATGGTGACAGGTGTGTCCAGTGAGCAATGATGTGTATAATGATGGTGACAGGTGAGTCCAGTGAGCAATGATGTGTATAATGATGGTGACAGGTGTGTCCAGTGAGCAGTGATGCGTATAATGATGGTGACAGGTGAGTCCAGTGAGCAATGATGCGTATAATGATGGTGACAGGTGTGTCCAGTGAGCAATGATGCGTATAATGATGGTGACAGATGTCCAGTGAGCAGTGATGCGTATAATGATGGTGACAGGTGAGTCCAGTGAGCAGTGATGTGTATAATGATGGTGACAGGTGTGTCCAGTGAGCAATGATGCATATAATGATGGTGACAGGTGTGTCCAGTGAGCAGTGATGTGTATAATGATGGTGACAGGTGTGTCCAGTGAGCAATGATGTGTATAATGATGGTGACAGGTGTGTCCAGTGAGCAATGATGTGTATAATGATGGTGACAGGTGTGTCCAGTGAGCAATGATGCGTATAATGATGGTGACAGGTGAGTCCAGTGAGCAATGATGTGTATAATGATGGTGACAGGTGTGTCCAGTGAGCAGTGATGTGTATAATGATGGTGACAGGTGAGTCCAGTGAGCAATGATGAGTATAATGATGGTGACAGGTGTGTCCAGTGAGCAGTGATGTGTATAATGATGGTGACAGGTGAGTCCAGTGAGCAGTGATGTGTATAATGATGGTGACAGGTGTGTCCAGTGAGCAGTGATGTGTATAATGATGGTGACAGGTGAGTCCAGTGAGCAGTGATGTGTATAATGATGGTGACAGGTGTGTCCAGTGAGCAGTGATGCGTATAATGATGGTGACAGGTGAGTCCAGTGAGAAGTGATGCGTATAATGATGGTGACAGGTGTGTCCAGTGAGCAATGATGTGTATAATGGTGACAGGTGAGTCCATGGAGCAGTGATGCATATAATGATGGTGACAGGTGTGTCCATGGAGCAGTGATGTGTATAATGATGGTGACAGGTGAGTCCAGTGAGCAATGATGCGTATAATGATGGTGACAGGTGAGTCCAGTGAGCAGTGATGCGTATAATGATGGTGACAGGTGAGTCCATGGAGCAGTGATGTGTATAATGATGGTGACAGGTGAGTCCATGGAGCAGTGATGCGTATAATGATGGTGACAGGTGTGTCCAGTGAGCAATGATGTGTATAATGATGGTGACAGGTGAGTCCAGTGAGAAGTGATGCGTATAATGATGGTGACAGGTGTGTCCAGTGAGCAGTGATGTGTATAATGATGGTGACAGGTGTGTCCAGTGAGCAATGATGAGTATAATGATGGTGACAGGTGTGTCCAGTGAGCAGTGATGCGTATAATGATGGTGACAGGTGAGTCCAGTGAGCAATGATGTGTATAATGATGGTGACAGGTGTGTCCAGTGAGCAGTGATGCGTATAATGATGGTGACAGGTGAGTCCATGGAGCAGTGATGTGTATAATGATGGTGACAGGTGTGTACAGTGAGCAGTGATGCGTATAATGATGGTGACAGGTGAGTCCATGGAGCAGTGATGTGTATAATGATGGTGACAGGTGTGTACAGTGAGCAGTGATGCGTATAATGATGGTGACAGGTGAGTCCATGGAGCAGTGATGTGTATAATGATGGTGACAGGTGTGTCCAGTGAGCAATGATGTGTATAATGATGGTGACAGGTGAGTCAGGTGAGAAGTGATGCGTATAATGATGGTGACAGGTGTGTCCAGTGAGCAGTGATGTGTATAATGATGGTGACAGGTGTGTCCAGTGAGCAATGATGTGTATAATGATGGTGACAGGTGAGTCCAGTGAGCAGTGATGTGTATAATGATGGTGACAGGTGTGTCCAGTGAGCAATGATGTGTATAATGATGGTGACAGGTGTGTCCAGTGAGCAATGATGCGTATAATGATGGTGACAGGTGTGTCCAGTGAGAAATTATGTGTATAATGATGGTGACAGGTGTGTCCAGTGAGCAATGATGTGTATAATGATGGTGACAGGTGTGTCCAGTGAGCAATGATGCGTATAATGATGGTGACAGGTGAGTCCAGTGAGCAATGATGTGTATAATGATGGTGACAGGTGAGTTCAGTGAGCAGTGATGTGTATAATGATGGTGACAGGTGTGTCCAGTGAGCAATGATGTGTATAATGATGGTGACAGGTGTGTCCAGTGAGCAATGATGCGTATAATGATGGTGACAGGTGTGTCCAGTGAGAAATTATGTGTATAATGATGGTGACAGGTGTGTCCAGTGAGCAGTGATGTGTATAATGATGGTGACAGGTGTGTCCAGTGAGCAATGATGCGTATAATGATCGTGACAGGTGTGTCCAGTGAGCAGTGATGTGTATAATGATGGTGACAGGTGTGTCCAGTGAGCAGTGATGTGTATAATGATGGTGACAGGTGAGTCCAGTGAGCAATGATGTGTATAATGATGGTGACAGGTGAGTCCATGGAGCAGTGATGTGTATAATGATGGTGACAGGTGTGTCCAGTGAGCAGTGATGTGTATAATGATGGTGACAGGTGTGTCCAGTGAGCAATGATGCGTATAATGATGGTGACAGGTGTGTCCAGTGAGCAGTGATGTGTATAATGATGGTGACAGGTGAGTCCAGTGAGCAATGATGTGTATAATGATGGTGACAGGTGTGTCCAGTGAGCAGTGATGTGTATAATGATGGTGACAGGTGAGTCCAGTGAGCAATGATGAGTATAATGATGGTGACAGGTGTGTCCAGTGAGCAGTGATGTGTATAATGATGGTGACAGGTGAGTCCAGTGAGCAGTGATGTGTATAATGATGGTGACAGGTGTGTCCAGTGAGCAGTGATGCGTATAATGATGGTGACAGGTGAGTCCAGTGAGAAGTGATGCGTATAATGATGGTGACAGGTGTGTCCAGTGAGCAGTGATGTGTATAATGATGGTGACAGGTGAGTCCATGGAGCAGTGATGCGTATAATGATGGTGACAGGTGTGTCCAGTGAGCAGTGATGCATATAATGATGGTGACAGGTGTGTCCAGTGAGCAGTGATGTGTATAATGATGGTGACAGGTGTGTCCAGTGAGCAATGATGTGTATAATGATGGTGACAGGTGTGTCCAGTGAGCAGTGATGTGTATAATGATGGTGACAGGTGTGTCCAGTGAGCAATGATGTGTATAATGATGGTGACAGGTGTGTCCAGTGAGCAATGATGTGTATAATGATGGTGACAGGTGTGTCCAGTGAGCAATGATGCGTATAATGATGGTGACAGGTGAGTCCAGTGAGCAATGATGTGTATAATGATGGTGACAGGTGTGTCCAGTGAGCAGTGATGTGTATAATGATGGTGACAGGTGAGTCCAGTGAGCAATGATGAGTATAATGATGGTGACAGGTGTGTCCAGTGAGCAGTGATGTGTATAATGATGGTGACAGGTGAGTCCAGTGAGCAGTGATGTGTATAATGATGGTGACAGGTGTGTCCAGTGAGCAGTGATGCGTATAATGATGGTGACAGGTGAGTCCAGTGAGAAGTGATGCGTATAATGATGGTGACAGGTGTGTCCAGTGAGCAGTGATGTGTATAATGATGGTGACAGGTGAGTCCATGGAGCAGTGATGCATATAATGATGGTGACAGGTGTGTCCATGGAGCAGTGATGTGTATAATGATGGTGACAGGTGAGTCCAGTGAGCAATGATGCGTATAATGATGGTGACAGGTGAGTCCAGTGAGCAGTGATGTGTATAATGATGGTGACAGGTGAGTCCCAGTGATGTGTATAATGATGGTGACAGGTGAGTCCATGGAGCAGTGATGCGTATAATGATGGTGACAGGTGTGTCCAGTGAGCAATGATGTGTATAATGATGGTGACAGGTGAGTCCAGTGAGAAGTGATGCGTATAATGATGGTGACAGGTGTGTCCAGTGAGCAGTGATGTGTATAATGATGGTGACAGGTGAGTCCATGGAGCAGTGATGCGTATAATGATGGTGACAGGGTGTCCAGTGAGCAGTGATGCATATAATGATGGTGACAGGTGTGTCCAGTGAGCAGTGATGTGTATAATGATGGTGACAGGTGTGTCCAGTGAGCAATGATGTGTATAATGATGGTGACAGGTGTGTCCAGTGAGCAATGATGCGTATAATGATGGTGACAGGTGAGTCCAGTGAGCAATGATGTGTATAATGATGGTGACAGGTGTGTCCAGTGAGCAGTGATGCGTATAATGATGGTGACAGGTGAGTCCAGTGAGCAAAGATGCGTATAATGATGGTGACAGGTGTGTCCAGTGAGCAATGATGCGTATAATGATGGTGACAGGTGTGTCCAGTGAGCAGTGATGCGTATAATGATGGTGACAGGTGAGTCCAGTGAGCAGTGATGTGTATAATGATGGTGACAGGTGTGTCCAGTGAGCAATGATGCATATAATGATGGTGACAGGTGTGTCCAGTGAGCAGTGATGTGTATAATGATGGTGACAGGTGTGTCCAGTGAGCAATGATGTGTATAATGATGGTGACAGGTGTGTCCAGTGAGCAATGATGTGTATAATGATGGTGACAGGTGTGTCCAGTGAGCAATGATGCGTATAATGATGGTGACAGGTGAGTCCAGTGAGCAATGATGTGTATAATGATGGTGACAGGTGTGTCCAGTGAGCAGTGATGTGTATAATGATGGTGACAGGTGAGTCCAGTGAGCAATGATGAGTATAATGATGGTGACAGGTGTGTCCAGTGAGCAGTGATGTGTATAATGATGGTGACAGGTGAGTCCAGTGAGCAGTGATGTGTATAATGATGGTGACAGGTGTGTCCAGTGAGCAGTGATGCGTATAATGATGGTGACAGGTGAGTCCAGTGAGAAGTGATGCGTATAATGATGGTGACAGGTGTGTCCAGTGAGCAGTGATGTGTATAATGATGGTGACAGGTGAGTCCATGGAGCAGTGATGCGTATAATGATGGTGACAGGTGTGTCCAGTGAGCAATGATGTGTATAATGATGGTGACAGGTGAGTCCATGGAGCAGTGATGCATATAATGATGGTGACAGGTGTGTCCATGGAGCAGTGATGTGTATAATGATGGTGACAGGTGAGTCCAGTGAGCAATGATGCGTATAATGATGGTGACAGGTGAGTCCAGTGAGCAGTGATGCGTATAATGATGGTGACAGGTGAGTCCATGGAGCAGTGATGCGTATAATGATGGTGACAGGTGTGTCCAGTGAGCAATGATGTGTATAATGATGGTGACAGGTGAGTCCAGTGAGAAGTGATGCGTATAATGATGGTGACAGGTGAGTCCATGGAGCAGTGATGCGTATAATGATGGTGACAGGTGTGTCCAGTGAGCAGTGATGTGTATAATGATGGTGACAGGTGAGTCCATGGAGCAGTGATATAATGATGGTGACAGGTGTGTCCAGTGAGCAATGATGTGTATAATGATGGTGACAGGTGTGTCCAGTGAGCAATGATGAGTATAATAATGATGGTGACAGGTGTGTCCAGTGAGCAGTGATGCGTATAATGATGGTGACAGGTGAGTCCAGTGAGCAATGATGTGTATAATGATGGTGACAGGTGTGTCCAGTGAGCAGTGATGCGTATAATGATGGTGACAGGTGAGTCCATGGAGCAGTGATGTGTATAATGATGGTGACAGGTGTGTACAGTGAGCAGTGATGCGTATAATGATGGTGACAGGTGAGTCCATGGAGCAGTGATGTGTATAATGATGGTGACAGGTGTGTCCAGTGAGCAATGATGTGTATAATGATGGTGACAGGTGAGTCAGGTGAGAAGTGATGCGTATAATGATGGTGACAGGTGAGTCCAGTGAGCAGTGATGCGTATAATGATGGTGACAGGTGAGTCCAGTGAGCAGTGATGTGTATAATGATGGTGACAGGTGTGTCCAGTGAGAAGTGATGCGTATAATGATGGTGACAGGTGTGTCCAGTGAGCAGTGATGCGTATAATGATGGTGACAGGTGAGTCCAGTGAGCAGTGATGTGTATAATGATGGTGACAGGTGTGTCCAGTGAGCAATGATGTGTATAATGATGGTGACAGGTGAGTTCAGTGAGCAGTGATGTGTATAATGATGGTGACAGGTGTGTCCAGTGAGCAATGATGTGTATAATGATGGTGACAGGTGTGTCCAGTGAGCAATGATGCGTATAATGATGGTGACAGGTGTGTCCAGTGAGAAATTATGTGTATAATGATGGTGACAGGTGTGTCCAGTGAGCAATGATGTGTATAATGATGGTGACAGGTGTGTCCAGTGAGCAATGATGCGTATAATGATGGTGACAGGTGAGTTCAGTGAGCAGTGATGTGTATAATGATGGTGACAGGTGTGTCCAGTGAGCAATGATGTGTATAATGATGGTGACAGGTGTGTCCAGTGAGCAATGATGCGTATAATGATGGTGACAGGTGTGTCCAGTGAGAAATTATGTGTATAATGATGGTGACAGGTGTGTCCAGTGAGCAGTGATGTGTATAATGATGGTGACAGGTGTGTCCAGTGAGCAATGATGCGTATAATGATCGTGACAGGTGAGTCCAGTGAGCAGTGATGTGTATAATGATGGTGACAGGTGTGTCCAGTGAGCAGTGATGTGTATAATGATGGTGACAGGTGAGTCCATGGAGCAGTGATGCATATAATGATGGTGACAGGTGTGTCCATGGAGCAGTGATGTGTATAATGATGGTGACAGGTGAGTCCAGTGAGCAATGATGCGTATAATGATGGTGACAGGTGAGTCCAGTGAGCAGTGATGCGTATAATGATGGTGACAGGTGAGTCCATGGAGCAGTGATGTGTATAATGATGGTGACAGGTGAGTCCATGGAGCAGTGATGCGTATAATGATGGTGACAGGTGTGTCCAGTGAGCAATGATGTGTATAATGATGGTGACAGGTGAGTCCAGTGAGAAGTGATGCGTATAATGATGGTGACAGGTGTGTCCAGTGAGCAGTGATGTATAATGATGGTGACAGGTGAGTCCATGGAGCAGTGATGCGTATAATGATGGTGACAGGTGTGTCCAGTGAGCAGTGATGCATATAATGATGGTGACAGGTGTGTCCAGTGAGCAGTGATGTGTATAATGATGGTGACAGGTGTGTCCAGTGAGCAATGATGTGTATAATGATGGTGACAGGTGTGTCCAGTGAGCAATGATGCGTATAATGATGGTGACAGGTGAGTCCAGTGAGCAATGATGTGTATAATGATGGTGACAGGTGTGTCCAGTGAGCAGTGATGCGTATAATGATGGTGACAGGTGAGTCCAGTGAGCAAAGATGCGTATAATGATGGTGACAGGTGTGTCCAGTGAGCAATGATGCGTATAATGATGGTGACAGGTGTGTCCAGTGAGCAGTGATGCGTATAATGATGGTGACAGGTGAGTCCAGTGAGCAGTGATGTGTATAATGATGGTGACAGGTGTGTCCAGTGAGCAATGATGCATATAATGATGGTGACAGGTGTGTCCAGTGAGCAGTGATGTGTATAATGATGGTGACAGGTGTGTCCAGTGAGCAATGATGTGTATAATGATGGTGACAGGTGTGTCCAGTGAGCAATGATGTGTATAATGATGGTGACAGGTGTGTCCAGTGAGCAATGATGCGTATAATGATGGTGACAGGTGAGTCCAGTGAGCAATGATGTGTATAATGATGGTGACAGGTGTGTCCAGTGAGCAGTGATGTGTATAATGATGGTGACAGGTGAGTCCAGTGAGCAATGATGAGTATAATGATGGTGACATGTGTGTCCAGTGAGCAGTGATGTGTATAATGATGGTGACAGGTGAGTCCAGTGAGCAGTGATGTGTATAATGATGGTGACAGGTGTGTCCAGTGAGCAGTGATGCGTATAATGATGGTGACAGGTGAGTCCAGTGAGAAGTGATGCGTATAATGATGGTGACAGGTGTGTCCAGTGAGCAGTGATGTGTATAATGATGGTGACAGGTGAGTCCATGGAGCAGTGATGCGTATAATGATGGTGACAGGTGTGTCCAGTGAGCAATGATGTGTATAATGATGGTGACAGGTGAGTCCATGGAGCAGTGATGCATATAATGATGGTGACAGGTGTGTCCATGGAGCAGTGATGTGTATAATGATGGTGACAGGTGAGTCCAGTGAGCAATGATGCGTATAATGATGGTGACAGGTGAGTCCAGTGAGCAGTGATGCGTATAATGATGGTGACAGGTGAGTCCATGGAGCAGTGATGCGTATAATGATGGTGACAGGTGTGTCCAGTGAGCAATGATGTGTATAATGATGGTGACAGGTGAGTCCAGTGAGAAGTGATGCGTATAATGATGGTGACAGGTGAGTCCATGGAGCAGTGATGCGTATAATGATGGTGACAGGTGTGTCCAGTGAGCAGTGATGTGTATAATGATGGTGACAGGTGAGTCCATGGAGCAGTGATGCGTATAATGATGGTGACAGGTGTGTCCAGTGAGCAATGATGTGTATAATGATGGTGACAGGTGTGTCCAGTGAGCAATGATGAGTATAATGATGGTGACAGGTGTGTCCAGTGAGCAGTGATGCGTATAATGATGGTGACAGGTGAGTCCAGTGAGCAATGATGTGTATAATGATGGTGACAGGTGTGTCCAGTGAGCAGTGATGCGTATAATGATGGTGACAGGTGAGTCCATGGAGCAGTGATGTGTATAATGATGGTGACAGGTGTGTACAGTGAGCAGTGATGCGTATAATGATGGTGACAGGTGAGTCCATGGAGCAGTGATGTGTATAATGATGGTGACAGGTGTGTCCAGTGAGCAATGATGTGTATAATGATGGTGACAGGTGAGTCAGGTGAGAAGTGATGCGTATAATGATGGTGACAGGTGAGTCCAGTGAGCAGTGATGCGTATAATGATGGTGACAGGTGAGTCCAGTGAGCAGTGATGTGTATAATGATGGTGACAGGTGTGTCCAGTGAGAAGTGATGCGTATAATGATGGTGACAGGTGTGTCCAGTGAGCAGTGATGCGTATAATGATGGTGACAGGTGAGTCCAGTGAGCAGTGATGTGTATAATGATGGTGACAGGTGTGTCCAGTGAGCAATGATGTGTATAATGATGGTGACAGGTGAGTTCAGTGAGCAGTGATGTGTATAATGATGGTGACAGGTGTGTCCAGTGAGCAATGATGTGTATAATGATGGTGACAGGTGTGTCCAGTGAGCAATGATGCGTATAATGATGGTGACAGGTGTGTCCAGTGAGAAATTATGTGTATAATGATGGTGACAGGTGTGTCCAGTGAGCAATGATGTGTATAATGATGGTGACAGGTGTGTCCAGTGAGCAATGATGCGTATAATGATGGTGACAGGTGAGTTCAGTGAGCAGTGATGTGTATAATGATGGTGACAGGTGTGTCCAGTGAGCAATGATGTGTATAATGATGGTGACAGGTGTGTCCAGTGAGCAATGATGCGTATAATGATGGTGACAGGTGTGTCCAGTGAGAAATTATGTGTATAATGATGGTGACAGGTGTGTCCAGTGAGCAGTGATGTGTATAATGATGGTGACAGGTGTGTCCAGTGAGCAATGATGCGTATAATGATCGTGACAGGTGAGTCCAGTGAGCAGTGATGTGTATAATGATGGTGACAGGTGTGTCCAGTGAGCAGTGATGTGTATAATGATGGTGACAGGTGAGTCCATGGAGCAGTGATGCGTATAATGATGGTGACAGGTGTGTCCAGTGAGCAGTGATGCATATAATGATGGTGACAGGTGTGTCCAGTGAGCAGTGATGTGTATAATGATGGTGACAGGTGTGTCCAGTGAGCAATGATGTGTATAATGATGGTGACAGGTGTGTCCAGTGAGCAATGATGCGTATAATGGTGGTGACAGGTGAGTCCAGTGAGCAATGATGTGTATAATGATGGTGACAGGTGTGTCCAGTGAGCAGTGATGCGTATAATGATGGTGACAGGTGAGTCCAGTGAGCAAAGATGCGTATAATGATGGTGACAGGTGTGTCCAGTGAGCAATGATGTATAATGATGGTGACAGGTGTGTCCAGTGAGCAGTGATGCGTATAATGATGGTGACAGGTGAGTCCAGTGAGCAGTGATGTGTATAATGATGGTGACAGGTGTGTCCAGTGAGCAATGATGCATATAATGATGGTGACAGGTGTGTCCAGTGAGCAGTGATGTGTATAATGATGGTGACAGGTGTGTCCAGTGAGCAATGATGTGTATAATGATGGTGACAGGTGTGTCCAGTGAGCAATGATGTGTATAATGATGGTGACAGGTGTGTCCAGTGAGCAGTGATGCGTATAATGATGGTGACAGGTGAGTCCAGTGAGAAGTGATGCGTATAATGATGGTGACAGGTGTGTCCAGTGAGCAGTGATGTGTATAATGATGGTGACAGGTGAGTCCATGGAGCAGTGATGCGTATAATGATGGTGACAGGTGTGTCCAGTGAGCAATGATGTGTATAATGATGGTGACAGGTGAGTCCATGGAGCAGTGATGCATATAATGATGGTGACAGGTGTGTCCATGGAGCAGTGATGTGTATAATGATGGTGACAGGTGAGTCCAGTGAGCAATGATGCGTATAATGATGGTGACAGGTGAGTCCAGTGAGCAGTGATGCGTATAATGATGGTGACAGGTGAGTCCATGGAGCAGTGATGTGTATAATGATGGTGACAGGTGAGTCCATGGAGCAGTGATGCGTATAATGATGGTGACAGGTGTGTCCAGTGAGCAATGATGTGTATAATGATGGTGACAGGTGAGTCCAGTGAGAAGTGATGCGTATAATGATGGTGACAGGTGAGTCCATGGAGCAGTGATGCGTATAATGATGGTGACAGGTGTGTCCAGTGAGCAGTGATGTGTATAATGATGGTGACAGGTGAGTCCATGGAGCAGTGATGCGTATAATGATGGTGACAGGTGTGTCCAGTGAGCAATGATGTGTATAATGATGGTGACAGGTGTGTCCAGTGAGCAATGATGAGTATAATGATGGTGACAGGTGTGTCCAGTGAGCAGTGATGCGTATAATGATGGTGACAGGTGAGTCCAGTGAGCAATGATGTGTATAATGATGGTGACAGGTGTGTCCAGTGAGCAGTGATGCGTATAATGATGGTGACAGGTGAGTCCATGGAGCAGTGATGTGTATAATGATGGTGACAGGTGTGTACAGTGAGCAGTGATGCGTAAAATGATGGTGACAGGTGAGTCCATGGAGCAGTGATGTGTATAATGATGGTGACAGGTGTGTCCAGTGAGCAATGATGTGTATAATGATGGTGACAGGTGAGTCAGGTGAGAAGTGATGCGTATAATGATGGTGACAGGTGTGTCCAGTGAGAAGTGATGCGTATAATGATGGTGACAGGTGTGTCCAGTGAGCAGTGATGCGTATAATGATGGTGACAGGTGAGTCCAGTGAGCAGTGATGTGTATAATGATGGTGACAGGTGTGTCCAGTGAGCAATGATGTGTATAATGATGGTGACAGGTGAGTTCAGTGAGCAGTGATGTGTATAATGATGGTGACAGGTGTGTCCAGTGAGCAATGATGTGTATAATGATGGTGACAGGTGTGTCCAGTGAGCAATGATGCGTATAATGATGGTGACAGGTGTGTCCAGTGAGAAATTATGTGTATAATGATGGTGACAGGTGTGTCCAGTGAGCAATGATGTGTATAATGATGGTGACAGGTGTGTCCAGTGAGCAATGATGCGTATAATGATGGTGACAGGTGAGTCCAGTGAGCAATGATGTGTATAATGATGGTGACAGGTGAGTTCAGTGAGCAGTGATGTGTATAATGATGGTGACAGGTGTGTCCAGTGAGCAATGATGTGTATAATGATGGTGACAGGTGTGTCCAGTGAGCAATGATGCGTATAATGATGGTGACAGGTGTGTCCAGTGAGAAATTATGTGTATAATGATGGTGACAGGTGTGTCCAGTGAGCAGTGATGTGTATAATGATGGTGACAGGTGTGTCCAGTGAGCAATGATCGTATAATGATCGTGACAGGTGTGTCCAGTGAGCAGTGATGTGTATAATGATGGTGACAGGTGTGTCCAGTGAGCAGTGATGTGTATAATGATGGTGACAGGTGAGTCCAGTGAGCAATGATGTGTATAATGATGGTGACAGGTGAGTCCATGGAGCAGTGATGTGTATAATGATGGTGACAGGTGTGTCCAGTGAGCAGTGATGTGTATAATGATGGTGACAGGTGTGTCCAGTGAGCAATGATGCGTATAATGATGGTGACAGGTGTGTCCAGTGAGCAGTGATGTGTATAATGATGGTGACAGGTGAGTCCAGTGAGCAATGATGTGTATAATGATGGTGACAGGTGTGTCCAGTGAGCAGTGATGTGTATAATGATGGTGACAGGTGAGTCCAGTGAGCAATGATGAGTATAATGATGGTGACAGGTGTGTCCAGTGAGCAGTGATGTGTATAATGATGGTGACAGGTGAGTCCAGTGAGCAGTGATGTGTATAATGATGGTGACAGGTGTGTCCAGTGAGCAGTGATGCGTATAATGATGGTGACAGGTGAGTCCAGTGAGAAGTGATGCGTATAATGATGGTGACAGGTGTGTCCAGTGAGCAGTGATGTGTATAATGATGGTGACAGGTGAGTCCATGGAGCAGTGATGCGTATAATGATGGTGACAGGTGAGTCCATGGAGCAGTGATGCGTATAATGATGGTGACAGGTGTGTCCAGTGAGCAGTGATGTGTATAATGATGGTGACAGGTGTGTCCATGGAGCAGTGATGTGTATAATGATGGTGACAGGTGAGTCCATGGAGCAGTGATGTGTATAATGATGGTGACAGGTGTGTCCAGTGAGCAGTGATGTGTATAATGATGGTGACAGGTGTGTCCATGGAGCAGTGATGTGTATAATGATGGTGACAGGTGAGTCCAGTGAGCAATGATGCGTATAATGATGGTGACAGGTGAGTCCAGTGAGCAATGATGAGTATAATGATGGTGACAGGTGTGTCCAGTGAGCAGTGATGCGTATAATGATGGTGACAGGTGAGTCCAGTGAGCAATGATGTGTATAATGATGGTGACAGGTGTGTCCAGTGAGCAGTGATGCGTATAATGATGGTGACAGGTGAGTCCATGGAGCAGTGATGTGTATAATGATGGTGACAGGTGTGTCCAGTGAGCAATGATGTGTATAATGATGGTGACAGGTGTGTCCAGTGAGCAATGATGTGTATAATGATGGTGACAGGTGTGTCCAGTGAGCAGTGATGTGTATAATGATGGTGACAGGTGTGTCCAGTGAGCAATGATGTGTATAATGATGGTGACAGGTGTGTCCAGTGAGCAGTGATGTGTATAATGATGGTGACAGGTGAGTCCATGGAGCAGTGATGCGTATAATGATGGTGACAGGTGAGTCCATGGAGCAGTGATGTGTATAATGATGGTGACAGGTGAGTCCATGGAGCAGTGATGTGTATAATGATGGTGACAGGTGAGTCCAGTGAGCAATGATGTGTATAATGATGGTGACAGGTGTGTCCAGTGAGCAGTGATGTGTATAATGATGGTGACAGGTGAGTCCAGTGAGCAATGATGTGTATAATGATGGTGACAGGTGTGTCCAGTGAGCAGTGATGTGTATAATGATGGTGACAGGTGTGTCCAGTGAGCAATGATGTGTATAATGATGGTGACAGGTGTGTCCAGTGAGCAATGATGCGTATAATGATGGTGACAGGTGTGTCCAGTGAGAAATTATGTGTATAATGATGGTGACAGGTGTGTCCAGTGAGCAGTGATGTGTATAATGATGGTGACAGGTGTGTCCAGTGAGCAATGATGCGTATAATGATCGTGACAGGTGTGTCCAGTGAGCAGTGATGTGTATAATGATGGTGACAGGTGTGTCCATGAGCAGTGGTATAATGATGGTGACAGGTGAGTCCAGTGAGCAATGATGTGTATAATGATGGTGACAGGTGAGTCCATGGAGCAGTGATGTGTATAATGATGGTGACAGGTGTGTCCAGTGAGCAGTGATGTGTATAATGATGGTGACAGGTGTGTCCAGTGAGCAATGATGCGTATAATGATGGTGACAGGTGTGTCCAGTGTGCAGTGATGTGTATAATGATGGTGACAGGTGAGTCCAGTGAGCAATGATGTGTATAATGATGGTGACAGGTGTGTCCAGTGAGCAGTGATGTGTATAATGATGGTGACAGGTGAGTCCAGTGAGCAATGATGAGTATAATGATGGTGACAGGTGTGTCCAGTGAGCAGTGATGTGTATAATGATGGTGACAGGTGAGTCCAGTGAGCAGTGATGTGTATAATGATGGTGACAGGTGTGTCCAGTGAGCAGTGATGCGTATAATGATGGTGACAGGTGAGTCCAGTGAGAAGTGATGCGTATAATGATGGTGACAGGTGTGTCCAGTGAGCAGTGATGTGTATAATGATGGTGACAGGTGAGTCCATGGAGCAGTGATGCGTATAATGATGGTGACAGGTGAGTCCATGGAGCAGTGATGCGTATAATGATGGTGACAGGTGTGTCCAGTGAGCAGTGATGTGTATAATGATGGTGACAGGTGTGTCCATGGAGCAGTGATGTGTATAATGATGGTGACAGGTGAGTCCATGGAGCAGTGATGTGTATAATGATGGTGACAGCTGTGTCCAGTGAGCAGTGATGTGTATAATGATGGTGACAGGTGTGTCCATGGAGCAGTGATGTGTATAATGATGGTGACAGGTGAGTCCAGTGAGCAATGATGCGTATAATGATGGTGACAGGTGAGTCCAGTGAGCAATGATGAGTATAATGATGGTGACAGGTGTGTCCAGTGAGCAGTGATGCGTATAATGATGGTGACAGGTGAGTCCAGTGAGCAATGATGTGTATAATGATGGTGACAGGTGTGTCCAGTGAGCAGTGATGCGTATAATGATGGTGACAGGTGAGTCCATGGAGCAGTGATGTGTATAATGATGGTGACAGGTGTGTCCAGTGAGCAATGATGTGTATAATGATGGTGACAGGTGTGTCCAGTGAGCAATGATGTGTATAATGATGGTGACAGGTGTGTCCAGTGAGCAGTGATGTGTATAATGATGGTGACAGGTGTGTCCAGTGAGCAATGATGTGTATAATGATGGTGACAGGTGTGTCCAGTGAGCAGTGATGTGTATAATGATGGTGACAGGTGAGTCCATGGAGCAGTGATGCGTATAATGATGGTGACAGGTGAGTCCATGGAGCAGTGATGTGTATAATGATGGTGACAGGTGAGTCCATGGAGCAGTGATGTGTATAATGATGGTGACAGGTGAGTCCAGTGAGCAATGATGTGTATAATGATGGTGACAGGTGTGTCCAGTGAGCAGTGATGTGTATAATGATGGTGACAGGTGAGTCCAGTGAGCAATGATGTGTATAATGATGGTGACAGGTGTGTCCAGTGAGCAGTGATGTGTATAATGATGGTGACAGGTGAGTCCAGTGAGCAATGATGAGTATAATGATGGTGACAGGTGTGTCCAGTGAGCAGTGATGTGTATAATGATGGTGACAGGTGAGTCCAGTGAGCAGTGATGTGTATAATGATGGTGACAGGTGAGTCCATGGAGCAGTGATGCGTATAATGATGGTGACAGGTGAGTCCATGGAGCAGTGATGCGTATAATGATGGTGACAGGTGTGTCCAGTGAGCAGTGATGTGTATAATGATGGTGACAGGTGAGTCCAGTGAGCAGTGATGTGTATAATGATGGTGACAGGTGAGTCCAGTGAGCAATGATGTGTATAATGATGGTGACAGGTGTGTCCAGTGAGCAGTGATGTGTATAATGATGGTGACAGGTGAGTCCAGTGAGCAATGATGAGTATAATGATGGTGACAGGTGTGTCCAGTGAGCAGTGATGTGTATAATGATGGTGACAGGTGAGTCCAGTGAGCAGTGATGTGTATAATGATGGTGACAGGTGAGTCCATGGAGCAGTGATGCGTATAATGATGGTGACAGGTGAGTCCATGGAGCAGTGATGCGTATAATGATGGTGACAGGTGTGTCCAGTGAGCAGTGATGTGTATAATGATGGTGACAGGTGAGTCCAGTGAGCAGTGATGTGTATAATGATGGTGACAGGTGTGTCCAGTGAGCAGTGATGCGTATAATGATGGTGACAGGTGAGTCCAGTGAGAAGTGATGCGTATAATGATGGTGACAGGTGAGTCCAGTGAGCAGTGATGTGTATAATGATGGTGACAGGTGAGTCCATGGAGCAGTGATGTGTATAATGATGGTGACAGGTGAGTCCATGGAGCAGTGATGCGTATAATGATGGTGACAGGTGTGTCCAGTGAGCAATGATGTGTATAATGATGGTGACAGGTGTGTCCAGTGAGCAGTGATGCGTATAATGATGGTGACAGGTGAGTCCATGGAGCAGTGATGTGTATAATGATGGTGACAGGTGTGTCCAGTGAGCAATGATGTGTATAATGATGGTGACAGGTGAGTCCATGGAGCAGTGATGTGTATAATGATGGTGACAGGTGAGTCCAGTGAGAAGTGATGCGTATAATGATGGTGACAGGTGAGTCCATGGAGCAGTGATGCGTATAATGATGGTGACAGGTGAGTCCAGTGAGCAGTGATGTGTATAATGATGGTGACAGGTGAGTCCAGTGAAAAGTGATGCGTATAATGATGGTGACAGGTGTGTCCAGTGAGCAATGATGAGTATAATGATGGTGACAGGTGTGTCCAGTGAGCAATGATGTGTATAATGATGGTGACAGGTGAGTCCAGTGAGCAATGATGTGTATAATGATGGTGACAGGTGAGTCCAGTGAGCAGTGATGTGTATAATGATGGTGACAGGTGAGTCCATGGAGCAGTGATGTGTATAATGATGGTGACAGGTGTGTCCAGTGAGCAGTGATGTGTATAATGATGGTGACAGGTGAGTCCAGTGAGCAGTGATGTGTATAATGATGGTGACAGGTGAGTCCATGGAGCAGTGATGTGTATAATGATGGTGACAGGTGTGTCCAGTGAGCAGTGATGTGTATAATGATGGTGACAGGTGAGTCCAGTGAGCAGTGATGTGTATAATGATGGTGACAGGTGAGTCCAGTGAGCAATGATGTGTATAATGATGGTGACAGGTGAGTCCATGGAGCAGTGATGTGTATAATGATGGTGACAGGTGTGTCCATGGAGCAGTGATGTGTATAATGATGGTGACACGTGAGTCCATGGAGCAGTGATGTGTATAATGATGGTGACAGGTGTGTCCAGTGAGCAATGATGTGTATAATGATGGTGACAGGTGAGTCCAGTGAGAAGTGATGCGTATAATGATGGTGACAGGTGTGTCCAGTGAGCAATGATGCGTATAATGATGGTGACAGGTGAGTCCAGTGAGCAGTGATGCGTATAATGATGGTGACAGGTGAGTCCAGTGAGCAGTGATGCGTATAATGATGGTGACAGGTGAGTCCAGTGAGCAATGATGCGTATAATGATGGTGACAGGTGAGTCCAGTGAGCAGTGATGTGTATAATGATGGTGACAGGTGTGTCCAGTGAGCAGTGATGCGTATAATGATGGTGACAGGTGTGTCCAGTGAGCAATGATGTGTATAATGATGGTGACAGGTGAGTCCAGTGAGCAATGATGTGTATAATGATGGTGACAGGTGAGTCCAGTGAGCAGTGATGTGTATAATGATGGTGACAGGTGAGTCCAGTGAGCAGTGATGCGTATAATGATGGTGACAGGTGAGTCCAGTGAGCAGTGATGTGTATAATGATGGTGACAGGTGAGTCCAGTGAGCAGTGATGCGTATAATGATGGTGACAGGTGAGTCCAGTGAGCAGTGATGCGTATAATGATGGTGACAGGTGTGCGTAATGAAGGGTAGCCTGGCACAGAAGGGAGAGCGGGGCAGGCGTGACAGCAGCTGAATAGTCTTACTGAAGAGCTCAGTGACTTTCAAAGTGGCACTGTCATAGGATGCCACCTTTCCAACAAGTCAGGTTGTCAAGTTTCTGCCCTGCAAGAGCTGCCTCGGTAAGTGCTGTTATTGTGAAGTGGAAACATCTAGGAGCAACAACAGCTCAGCCGTGAAGTGATTGGCCACACAAGCTCATAGAACGGGATCGCAGAGTGCTGAAGAGTAGCGAGTAAAAATAGTCTGTCCTTGGTTGCAACACCCACTACCGAGTTCCAAACTGCCTCTGGAAGCAACGTCAGCACAAGAACTGTTCTTTCGGGAGCTGCATGAATGGGTTTCCAGCTGCACACAAGCCTAAGATCACCATGTACAATGCCAAGCGTCGGCTGGAGTGGTGTAAAGCTCGCCACCATTGGAGCAGTGGAAACGTGTTCTCTGGAGTGATGAATCACGCCTCACCATCTGGCAGTCCGACGGATTAATCTGGGTTTGGCGGATGCCAGGAGAAGGCTACCTGCCCCAATGCATAGTGCCAACTATAACATTTGGTGGAGGAGGAATAATGGTCTGGGGCTGTTTTTAGGTCCCTTAATTCCAGTGAAGGGAAATCTTAACGCTACAGCATACAATGAAATTCTAGATGATTCAGTGCTTCCAACTTTGTGGCAACAATTTCCTGTTTCAGCATGACAATGCCCCCATGCACAAAGTGAGGTCCACATAAAAATAGTTTGTTGATCGGTGTGGAAGTACTTAACTGTCCTGCACAGAGCCCTGATCTCAACAACATCTTTGGGATGAATTGGAACACCGACTGCGAGCCCAACATCAGTGCCCGACCTCACTAATGCTTTTGTGTCTGAATGGAAGCAAGTCCCCACAACAATGCTCCAACATCTAGTGGAAAGCCTTCCCAGAAGAGTGGAGGCTGTTGCAGTAGCAAAGGGGGAACCAACTCCATATTAATGCCAATGATTTTGGAATGAGACATTCGACAAGCAGGTGTCCACATACTTTTGGTCATGTAGCGTGTGTGTGTGTGTGTGTGTGTGTGTGTGTGTGTGTGTGTGCGTGCGTGCGTGCGTGCGTGCGTGCGTGCGTGCGTGCGTGCGTGCGTGCGTGCGTGTAGAGTGCATGTGTCAACATGTGTTTGCAAAAGCTGTGTCTCTCTTCACAGTCCGCGCTGTTCCTTAAGGTGTAGTCTTACACACACACACACACACACACAGAAATAGAGAGGCACACACACAAAGAGTAACACATGGACACTGAGGTAAACCTACAGAGCCATTTGGGTGATTCATTCCCCATTCCTTTTGCCCTATCAGGATGTCAGTAAGGTAGAGAGTTAGAGAGAGTATCCCCCTCCACAGCAGAGACAGCTGGTGGTGTCAGAGAGCAGTCACACTCTCCCACTAACTTTCACACATCCATCGCAACAACACCTGAGAGATGACAGCGGTCTCTGGATATCCCATCTACCTCTCTCTCCCTCCCTTTCTGTGTCTCCTTTCTCAAATATCCTCATCACTTCCTCCATGTTGTACCCACAGTGACCGTACGTACATATCCCAACCAGAAGCCATTGATAGCAGGCAACATCCACACTGATCTAAAGGCAGCTGCTTTCAAGGAGCGGGACACATAAGAAATCCCTCTATGACCTCTGACGAGCCATCAAACAGTCACAAGGGACACACAAAACAATTTAGGCAACATGGATTGTGATCCAGGTGGAGATTGAATGTACCGGCTGTAACCAAGGAGATTGACCTTGACATTTAGCCACTTAGCTAGCAAGTTAACAAACCAAATGCATAGCTGGAGCCCTGAGCTGGATATAATTTATTTGACACATCTTAGAATTATTTTATTTATACTTAACTTAGTTATAAGCAGTGGTGTAGCACAAGCTCCCACAGCCCCCAAGAGGCAGGGATGCCCCCAACCCCCCCAAAATGAATTTGAAAAAGTCTGTTTTTCAAAATACCCTAGTAATACTGTATACACGGCATATTCCCAAGCCTACAATACAGGACTAAGATTGAACCCTACTACACCGGCTCTGACGCTCGTCTGATGTTTCAGGGCTTGCAAACGATCACAGATTATAAAGGGAAACCCAGCTGTGAGCTGCCCAATGATGCAAGCCTACCAGATGAACTAAATGCCTTCTATGCTCAAGTTGAGGCAAGCAACACTGAACCATGCATGAGAGCAACAGCTGTTCCAGACGACAGTGTGATCTCGCTCACCATAGCCGATGTTAGTAAGACCTGAACATGTTCACATAAACAAGCCGCAGGGCCAGGGGGATTACCAGGGCGCTCACTATGCATTGACCAGTTGTCAAGTGTCTTTTTTAACCTCATTTTCAACCTCTCCCTGACCCAGTTTGTAATAACTACATGTTTCAAGCAGACCACCATAGTTCCTTTGCCCCAAAACACCTAGGTAACTTAAATTATTATCACCCTGTAGCACTTACACTTGTAGTCATGAAAGTACTCGTAGTTCCCAGACATCGTACTGAAGGCCGTTTTCCATTCATGGTGCACGGGTCCCACGGTGATGGTGCACGGGTCCCACGGTGATGGTGAGTGGTGCTGTGAACCGGAAAAGGAGAGGAGAGCGGGTATGAGGTGATGTTCAGTGAGGTGAGGGCATAATCAATGAAATTCCCTGCGGCACCAGAGTCAACTAGAGCTGTAGAGACAACACAAGGGACAGCCAGCCAGTGAAATTGAAAGCAGAAAGGGTTTGGCGGAAAGTGATGATGATGAAATTCTCATGTTAACCCCGGGAGATGGATGATCATGGGGCTGTCCCTCTGCCCTCGTGGACCCCTGGTTGGGACGCACCAGACACCGTTGAAGCTGGTGGCCCTCCTCACCGCAATAGGGACAGAGCCACAGCTGTCTCTGATGGCGTTGCTCTGCTGCGGGGAGGTGTTTTGACCATACCTATATGGGTTCAGGCTCTTTCTCAGGGCGGTCAAAGGAGGAGGGTGAGAGGCAATGGAAGTGCCAACGCTCCCGAAGAAGGGTATCCAGACGTACGTCCAAAGAGAGGTTGTTGTCTCGACACGCCAGATCCATCTGGACAGCTTCGAGCAGTCCTCTTCTGAATAGGGTGCGGAGCACAGGCTCATTCCATTCACTGGAGGCTGCCATGGTCCAGAAGGTGAGGGCACACTCCAGAGCGGTCTGGACAACCTGCCGGAGTTGGTGTAGGCGCTTGTAATATTTGTGTTGTGGAGAAATGACCAGGCAGGAGACGGGAGTACAGTTAGTCTCGTTTAGTCAAAACCCCTCGTCCTCTACAGCCCCCGGCACCATAGTGCGCATGTGCATTTCCTATTAGGTGTAGTACCGTAACACTGCCGTAATACATTACTGCTTAGTAACAAAATAGTAACTAATATAAACAGATGTAGATCACAGATACTACACTCCTCTCCCATAGTGTTTAACTCCCAGAGAACAAGGTAAATGTGTTTGGGAACTACTAATACCAATATCTGAACAATGCATTCTTAAACATTTTTCAACGACTGGGTTGAAGGAGACTTTTCAGAGCCCAGCACAAATCCAGGGGATTATTCTGTCCCGAAGATGGAATTTGTGTCCTAATAACTAACCCAGGTAATGTCCTTTTCTTTCCCTTTATCTAGGACATATTAAAGTGTTTATTTGTTTAACTGTCTGTCCTCCTGAAATAGCTCAACACTGCCGTAATACATTACTGCTTAGTAACAGCATAGTAACTAATATAAACAGATGTAGATCATCTCTTACCCTATTACAGGGGCCTAATCACTGGCTTACTGGTGCGCTTCCATGCCGTCCCTAGGAGGGGTGCATCACTTGAGTGGGTTGAGTCACTGACATGGTCTTCCTGTCTGGGTTGGCGCCCCCCCCTTGGGTTGTGCCGTGGCGGAGATCTTCGTGGGCTGACTACCCCTCATAGCCTGGTTCCTCTCTAGGTTTCTTCCTAGGTTTTGGCCTTTCTAACACAGTGAGTACATTAGTACAAATGAGTGCAGTGAATGAAGTAATTGCAGAAACTTCTGAAATGAAGAAAGTGAAGAATTTGATGAAAATTCAGAAAATTAAGGAATACAAGGAATAAGGAAACAATTAACTGTGAAAATGGCAACCATTGGTCGAAAATGGCAACCATTGGTCGAAAATGGCAACCATTGGTCGAAAATGGCAACCATTGCTCTGGAGCAACGAACCTCTCTGACTGGCCGGTTCCCCTCTCTCCACTGGGATTCTTTGCCTCTAACGCTATTACAGAGGCTGAGTCACTGGCTTAATGGTGCTCTTCCAGATGCTGATCTGAGGGCATAAGGGGGTGCAGGTGTTCATTTGTAAGTTCAACTTATAGAAAGGAGATTTATCCAACTTTAGGCCCAAGACCCTGCACTTGAACCTAATGGGAATAAGTCAAGCAGGTACCCTGCTGTGTATCTGTCCGTGTCAATTACAGATGTTTTGTGATGTTAGCATCAAGAGGAATCACAAGGGATCCATGTCTTTGACCAGATGGTATGTTCTCCATGTGATGGGCTTGAACATTTACAAGCTTTCAGCATCCAATGAAACCTAGAATACAGCTGTGAATAAGCAAAAACCCACGTGTCCCTTTTCTTTGATTGAGTGTCAACTGAAAATAAGGATCATTGAAGTTTGAAGATCATAGTTAAATTCATGGAGGGGAAGAAACAAATCAAATGCTCTGTGTGAATGACTCATGAGTCTCTCATGTCGAGTCTGACTTCCATATCCTGAAAGTCTGGAAAATGTATATGTATCCTTTTCAAACAACCCCACCTTGACTTATTCCCATTAGGTTCAAGTGCAGGGTCTTGGGCCTAAAGTTGGATAAATCAGAGCAACGCCATCAGAGACAGCTGGGCCTCTGTCCCTTATGCCCTCAGATCAGCATCAATTCGTCGGGACAAGGTGTTGAAAGCGTTCCACGGATTTCAGTTTCAATGGCACTTAAATCTTTTGTCTTGCCCATTAACCCTCTGAATGGCACACATACACAATCCATGTCTCAATTGTTTCAAGGGTTCAAAATCCTTCTTTAACCTGTCTCCTCCCCTTCATCTACATTGACTGAAGTGGATTCAACAGGTAACATCAATAAAAAAATTGTCAAAGACTCCAGTCACCCAAGACATAGACTGTTGTCTCTGCTACCACACGGCAAGCGGTACAGGAGCACCAAGTCTAGGACCAAAAGGCTCTTTAACAGCTTCAACCCCCACAACAAAATGTGAAATAAGTCAAGGGTTATAATACCTTCTGAAGGAACTGTACTTACACACACAGGCAGTAATGTACCGGTGACGGGTGAACCAAGCCCCCCTCCTTTTTTAACCAGCTCTTTTCAACCAACTCATGTTTAAGACTGTGCAGCCGTCTTCATCGACCTTGTCAAGGCTTTCGACTATGTCAATCACCATATTCTTATCGGCAGACTCAGTAGCCTCGGTTTTTCGGATGACTGCCTTGCCTGGTTCACCAATTACTTTGCTGACAGAGTTCAGTGTGTCAAATCGGAGGGCATGCTGTCCGGTCCTCTGGCAGTCTCTATGGGGGTGCCACAGGGTTCAATTCTCGGGCCGACTCTTTTCTCTGTATATATCAATGATGTTGCTCTTGCTGCGGGCGATTCCCTGATCCACCTCTACGCAGACGACACCATTCTATATACTTTCGGCCTGTCATTGGACACTGTGCTATCTAACCTCCAAACGAGCTTCAATGCCATAGAAAACTCCTTCCCCGTGGCCTCCAACTGCTCTTAAACGCTAGTAAAACCAAATGCATGCTTTTCAACCGATCGCTGCCTGCACCCGCATGCTCGACTAGCATCACCACCCTGGATGGTTCCGACCTTGAATATGTGGACACCTATAAGTACCTAGGTGTCTGGCTAGACTGCAAACTCTCCTTCCAGACTCATATCAAACATCTCCAATCGAAAATCAAATCAAGAGTCGGCTTTCTATTCCGCAACAAAGCCTCCTTCACTCACGCTGCCAAGCTTACCCTAGTAAAACTGACAATCGTACCGATCCTCGACTTCGGCGATGTCATCTACAAAATTGCTTCCAACACTCTACTCAGCAAACTGGATGCAGTTTATCACAGTGCCATCCGTTTTGTCACTAAAGCACCTTATACTACCCACCACTGCGACTTGTAATGCTCTAGTCGGCTGGCCCTCGCTACATACTCGTCGCCAGACCCACTGGCTCCTGGTCATCTACAAGGCCATGCTAGGTAAAGCTCCGCCTTATCTCAGTTCACTGGTCATGATGGCAACACCCATCCGTAGCATGCGCTCCAGCAGGTGTATCTCACTGATCATCCCTAAAGCCAACACCTCATTCGGCCGCCTTTCGTTCCAGTACTCTGCTGCCTGTGACTGGAACGAATTGCAAAAATCGCTGAAGTTGGAGACTTTTATCTCCCTCACCAACTTCAAACATCAGCTATCTGAGCAGCTAACCAATCGCTGCACCTGTACATAGTCTATTGGTAAATAGCACAGCCATTTTCACCTACCTCATCCCCACAGTTTTTATTTATTTACTTTTCTGCTCTTTTGCACACCAATATCTCTACCTGTACATGATCATCTGATCATCTATCACTCCAGTGTTAATCTGCAATATTGTAATTATTCGCCTACCTCCTCATGCCTTTTGCACACATTGTATATAGACTCCCCTTTTTTTCTATTGTGTTATTGACTTGTTAATTGTTTACTCCATGTGTAACTCTGTGTTGTCTGTTCACACTGCTATGCTTTATCTTGGCCAGGTCGCAGTTGTAAATGAGAACTTGTTCTCAACTAGCCTACCTGGTTAAATAAAGGTGTTCTCAACTAGCCTACCTGGTTAAATAAAGGTGTTCTCAACTAGCCTACCTGGTTAAATAAAGGTGTTCTCAACTAGCCTACCTGGTTAAATAAAGGTGTTCTCAACTAGCCTACCTGGTTAAATAAAGGTGTTCTCAACTGGCCTACCTGGTCAAATAAAGGTGAAATAAAAAAATAAAAAAAGACAAATACAACATGTTAAAGCACCACTGTCTGTCTGTCTGTCTGTCTGTCTGTCTGTCTGTCTGTCTGTCTGTCTGTCTGTCTGTCTGTCTGTCTGTCTGTCTGTAACGCTTAAGTGTGAATTGATATTACATATAGAGCCAATATATTAAGTACCTGGCAGTACATCTGTATCTTTCTGTTTTCTTCCTGCCTCCACTGCACTCACATTAAGCTGTTTCTGCTAAGCCTGGCATCCTTTCCCCCAGCACCGGTAGCAGAAGACCAGGGCACCACAGTGCTTATGCAGAGCCCAGTAACATCCTAGTTGTGAATGAATAAACACATTTATTAGATAAAGAAGAAAGATTTAATAAATGTCTAATAGATGACCATTGGCTCATAATACCCTATGAAAGCCTAACTACTTACATTGCAAATATAAGTGCGTGTCTGTCTTACATGCCCCCCCTATCCTAAGGGTTAATTACTATTACATACAGTACCAGTCTAAAGTTTGGACACACCTACTCATTCAAGGGCTTTTCTTTATTTTTACTATTTCCTACATTGTAGAATAATAGTGAAGACATCACAACTATTAAATAACATATATGGAATCATGTAGTAACCAATAAAGTGTTAAACAAATCAAAACATGTTGTATTTGAGATTCTTCAAAGTAGCCACCCTTTGTGTTGATGACAGCTTTGCACACTCTAGGCATTGATAATATTTGGTGTCAATTTTGACCAGCCCACCACAATAAAAGACAAGCACTTGCGAGGTAAGGGGACTTTTATGGTAACCGATTTAGATCCTACACAGGAGACCAAGTAACATTCTACAGAGGTATGCCCCTATGAAAATTGCCATTGACCTCATGCTACAATATTATCACGATACAAGAGTGTACACGAGGAACAAGGCTAAGGGGAAGACAGTAAAGCTGAGAGCTGGGATCTGTCATTATTGTGTAAATACAGTTGGGTGGATAGCCTTACTCCTGGAGAGTAGATGGGCTGCTTTAACTTGGATTTTTTTTATTGAAGTTACCTGTTGAATCCACTTCAGTCAGTGTAGATGAAGGGGAGGAGATGGGTTAAAGAAGGATTTTGAAGCCTTGAAACAATTGAGACATGGATTGTGTATGTGTGCCATTCAGAGGGTTAATGGGTTAATTGTTGCAGTTTCTCCTTACTAATGGTATTCATTTAAAGTTTGCATGAAGATGTTCTCACACCCTGATGGCGGCCTGGAAGCGGAAACACTTAAAAGGGATAGCTCACCCAAATGACATATTGGTTTCCTTACCCTGTCAGCAGCCTATGGACAGCAATCCTTGCTTTGATTTGATTTCCCTGCAATGTTTTCAAATGTTAACGTTTTAGCATTTATGGCACAAATCCAATTCACAACATCGTACCTATATTAGCATTTTTCTGCAAATATACTGTACACGATTGTACACAATTGATTCACATTGAAATGGAACTAGAATAAACTCAAGTCTATTCTAGTTCGTCAGGTAGCCTAGTGGTTAGAGCGTTGGACTAGTAACTGAAAGGTTGCAAGATTGAATCCCTGAGCTGACAAGGTAAAAATCTGTCATTCTGCCTCTGAACAAGGCAGTTAACCCACTGTTCCTAGGCTGTCATTTTAAATGATAATTTGTTCTTAACTGACTTGCCTAGTTAAATAAAGGTTAAATCAAGGTTAAATCAAGGTTCAAAAAAAGAAAGGTGCCAAGGTAACATCAACCCCATGAGCTTCATCTTGCTCACTCCTGAGTCTATTCCAAGTTGGAGTCAAACGCTTTCAACAGGAGGAAACCATCTTTGTTTCTGCGTCCAGCAGACTATACCACAGTGGTAGGCTTGATTACCAACAACGACGAGACGGCCTACAGGGAGGAGGTGAGGGCCCTCGGAGTGTGGTGTCAGGAAAATAACCTCACACTCAACATCAACAAAACAAAGGAGATGATCGTGGACTTCAGGAAACAGCAGAAGGAGCAGCCCCCCATCCACATCGACGGGACAGTAGTGGAGAAGGTGGAAAGTTTGAAGTTCCTCTGCGTACGCATCACGGACAAACTGAAATGGTCCAGCCACACAGACAGCGTGGTGAAGAAGGCGCAATAGCTCCTCTTCAACCTCAGGAGGCTGAAGAAATTCAGCTTGTCACCAAATACACTCACAAACTTTTACAGATGCACAATCGAGGGCATCCTGTCGGGCTGTATCACAGCCTGGTACGGCAACTGCTCTGCCCATAACCGTAAGGCTCTCCAGAGGGTAGTGAGGTCTGCACAACACATCAACGGTGGGGGCAAACTACCTGCCCTCCAGGACACCTACACCACCCGATGTCACAGGAAGGCCATAAAGATCATCAAGGACAACAACAACCCGAGCCACTGCCTGTTCACCCCGCTATCATCCAGAAGGCGAGGTCAGTACAGGTGCATCAAAGCAGGGACAGAGAGACTGAAAAACAGCTTCTATCTCAAGGCCATCAGACTGTTAAACAGCCATCACTAACATTGAGTGGCTGCTGCCAACATACTGACTCAAATCTCTAGCCAGTTTAATAATTACAAATTGGATGTAATAAATGTATCACTAGTCACTTTAAACAATGCCACTTTATACACTGCTCAAAAAAATAAAGGGAACACTTAAACAACACAATGTAACTCCAAGTCAATCAAATCACACTTCTGTGAAATCAAACTGTCCACTTAGGAAGCAACACTGATTGACAATACATTGCACATGCTGTTGTGCAAATGGCATAGACAACAGGTGGAAATTATAGGCAATTAGCAAGACACCCCCAATAAAGGAGTGGTTCTACAGGTGGTGACCACACACCACTTCTCTGTTCCTATGCTTCCTGGCTGATGTTTTGGTCACTTTTGAATGCTGGCGGTGCTTTCACTCTAGTGGTAGCATGAGACGGAGTCTACAACCCACACAAGTGGCTCAGGAAGTGCAGCTCATCTAAGATGGTACATCAATGCGAGCTGTGGCAAGAAGGTTTGCTGTGTCTGTCAGCGTAGTGTCCAGAGCATGGAGGCGCTACCAGGAGACAGGCCAGTACATCAGGAGACGTGGAGGAGGCCGTAGGAGGGCAACAACCCAGCAACAGGACCGCTACCTCCGCCTTTGTGCAAGGAGGAGCAGGAGGAGCACTGCCAGAGCCCTGCAAATGACCTCCAGCAGGCCACAAATGTGCATGTGTCTGCTCAAACGGTCAGAAACAGACTCCATGAGGGTGGTATGAGGGCCCGACGTCCACAGGTAGGGGGTTGTGCTTACAGCCCAACACCGTGCAGGACGTTTGGCATTTGCCAGAGAACACCAAGATTGGCAAATTCGCCACTGGCGCCCTGTGCTCCTCACAGATGAAAGCAGGTTCACACTGAGCACACGTGACAGACGTGACAGAGTCTGGAGACGCTGTGGAGGACGTTATGCTGCCTTCAACATCCTCCAGCATGACAGGTTTGGCGGTGGGCCAGTCATGGTGTGGGGTGGCATTTCTTTGGGGGGCCGCACAGCCCTCCATGTGCACGCCAGAGGTAGCCTGACTGCCATTAGGTACCGAGATGAGATCCTCAGACCCCTTGTGAGACCATATGCTGGTGCGGTTAGCCCGGGGTTCCTCCTAATGCAAGACAATGCTAGACCTCATGTGGCTGGAGTGTGTCAGCAGTTCCTGCAAGAGGAAGGCATTGATGCTATGGACTGGCCCGCCCGTTCCCCAGACCTGAATCCAATTGAGCACATCTGGGACATCATGTCTCGCTCCATCCACCAATGCCACGTTGCACCACAGACTGTCCAGGAGTTCAGAAGCATGCCCAGGTATTGTAGGGAGGTCATACAGGCACGTGGAGGCTACACACACTACTGAGCCTAATTTTGACTTGTTTTAAGCACATTACATCAAAGTTGGATCAGCCTGTAGTGTGGTTTTCCACTTTAATTTTGAGTGTGACTCCAAATCCAGACCTCCATGGGTTGATACATTTGATTTCCATTGATAATTTTTGTGTGATTTTGTGGTCAGCACATTTAGCTATGTAAAGAAAAAAATATTTAATAAGAATATTTGATTCATTCAGATCTAGGATGTGTTATTTTAGTGTTCCCTTTATTTTTTTGAGCAGTGTATAATATTTACATACCCTACATTACTCATCTCATATGTATGTACTGTGCTATATACCATCTACTGCATCTTGCCTATGCCGTTCGGCCATCGCTCATCCATATATTTATATGTACATATTCTTAATCATTCTTTTACACTTGTGTGTATAAGGTAGTTGTTGTGAAATTGTTAGATTACTTGTTAAATTTTACTGCATGGTCGGAACTAGAATCACAAGCATTTTGCTACACTCACATTAACTATGTGTATGTGACCAAAATAATTTGATTTTTATTTGAAATTAATCCTGTAATCTCTCTCTTATTTATACTTCTGGTTGTTGGTGCCATTCAATAGAGACACAGAAGGACACCCACTCTGACCAAACATTAGATCAACAGAACATCTAAGTTAATCAGAAGAAGCTTGGTCCAGATGGGGGGGCAAGTGTATAGGACCAACATGAAGATGAGAGAGGGGAGACAAGAGACAGAGAAGATAATTAAAAGAGAAGAAATGAGAAACAAGCAAAGAAGAAAAAAGAGAGAAGAGAGGAGAAGACAAGAGAGGAGAAGAGGGGATAAGAGAAGAGAGGAGAAGACAAGAGAGGAGAAGAGGGGATAAGAGAAGAGATGAGAAGACAAGAGAGGAGGAGAGGGGATAAGAGAAGAGAGGATAAGAGGAGAAGAGAAGCCAATAGGAGAATAGAAGCCAAGAGGTGAAGAGAAGCCAAAAGGAGAAGAGAAGACAAGAGGAGAAGAGAAGCCAAAATGAGAAGAGAAGACAAGAGGAGAAGAGAAGCCAAGAGTAGAAGAGAAGCCAAGAGGAGAAGAGAAGCCAGGAGGAGAATAGAAGACAAGAGGAGAAGATGAGACAAGAGGTGAAGAGAAGACAAGAGGAAGCTGTTTCTGGATACTGAACTGATTTCAACCCTCCAGGCTGAACAACTCAGATATCGTTCAGGACAGGATGCCTTTACCATCTGCCTGAACTAGGGCTCAAACTGTCTTTCACCACGCCACACGTCACAGGTAAACATCAAGAACATTTTCTCTCTAAGCCATTGGCAGGTTGTGGATGCAGGAAACGAGGCTTGGCTTGGCCTAGTCGTTATGGCACCATAGTCAGCATGGGGCCAAGAGTGATGAATCAGCAGATTCCCAATCATCAATCACCCATCTCACAAAATGGAAGTCCAAAGCCCCAGTTCAAATCTAGCAACTTTCAGGTGCAGGACACAAAAAGTATAGTCCTAAAAAAGATACTGTATACCCCCTGTTGTTTATTGAGCGGGACATTTTAACCAGAAGTTCTTTAACAGTCCTGGTTTGCTGTGACCCAGTAATGTCTAGCACAAATCAAAGGAAATGGTGTTATTCACATGCGCCAAATACAACTGGTGTAGACCATTAAATGCAATTTACAACAGGTCTACACTACAGCAGCAACAGTTCTACGTTGTACCAACCACATACTCTGACTGGAGGGGAGGAAACCACAGACTGCAAGCCTTTCCAAGACCCACTTTCTCTGTTTCATAAGAATTGACTCAGATTTGAATGCCAACACTGTGCCAACATTGGCCTATGTAGGCTAGTCTGCAATGGATGCTCCATGTGGTTTCTCTGTTCATTTGTTCTCCTGTGTCATTTAATTTCAGACTTTCTGACTGGAACATATCATCCCGGCTATCTAAACCAATCCCATATTCCTGCTTTGTAGCCTTCTTATGACGTAAGGCTTGGGACTTTACTCCCTACCACACACAGTTATGCTTAACTACTGATTCAGATACACAATGAGATGATGAAGAAACTAACTAAGAGACACATCAATCATATTTACTAAGCTCTCTGTGTCAGTGGCATCATTTTATTTCTATGATCTATGACTTGCGTTAGTTCCAATCCTAGTCAAACCCGAACCACTGCCCCAGATAAACTTAATGGTGCTGAAAAGAAACATCAATCACGCTAATATAAGCCTTCTGTCTGTGACCTCATTGTATTTCTAGAATCTAAGACAGTAGATGCATTAATAGAAGAAGCCTGTTATATGTTGTTTTATACCAGAGATATCTGGGTCAAGTTTACACTTTGAAAAACATCATTCAGGTACAGCTGGTTAGAAGGCCAATGTGGCCTATCTTAGACCGTATCCGTCATTAAGAAAACACAGTTATCAAATCAAATCTAATTTTATTTGTCACATACACATGGTTAGCAGATGTTAATGCGAGTGTAGCGAAATGCTTGTGCTTCTATTTCCGACAATGCAGTAATAACCAACAAGTAATCTAGCTAACAATTCCAAAACTACTACCTTATAGACACAAGTGTAGGGGGATAAAGAATATGTACATAAAGATATATGAATGAGTGATGGTACAGAGCGGCATAGGCAAGATACAGTAGATGGTATTGAGTGCAGTATATACATATGAGATGAGTATGTAAACAAAGTGGCATAGTTAAAGTGGCTATAATTGTAAACTACTGTAAATCTAATCTTACATTTTCCTTTCACATTATTGCTTCCGTTTGTTGTGTGGGGCCTGTGTGACAAATGTGAATTGTAAAGTTAAATGGTACCAATACATTTCTGTCAAATCTCCATCATAACATACTGTATAGCCTAACTAAATTGTCCTTAACCGTAACCATTGCATGTATGTTTCCCTCTCTAAACCACATGTACTTCAACAACAATCACCATGGCCCCATTCTTCAAATCTATGTTGCAGCATGTTGTTTTGATATTTCTCGTGCTGCACGTGTTCAGACACAATGATGAATGAGTGTGCATGGTATTGATACAAAACTATGTCTGCCAGTACAAACAGTTGAGAGACAGAGAGAGAGACAGAGAGAGAGAGACAGAGATAGAGAGATAGAGAGATAGCGAGAGACAGAGAGAGAGAGAGACAGAAAGACAGAGCGATTACACAGTAATCAGGCCAGTAAACTAGCCACAGTTAAAAGTTTCCACTTTCAACATACCTCAGAGAATCTCAGTGTGAAGTGAAGAAGAGAAGAAGAGACACGAGAATAGAACAACACAGGAGGCTATGCATGCATCTTCAAAACACGTGTCCAATCGGACTTCCCATCCAAAGCAAGTATAAGAAGTAGAGAAGTTCCCATGATACAAGCAACAGAAGTTGGGATTGATGTTGAGAGGTTTTTAAATGGGTTGTTCGCAGACTACCAATGGCACTCGCCGGTCTCAGGGGTGTGTTTTATCAGACGACATTCTGTCTCATTGGCTCTTTTAGAGGCCTCCAGCCAGGTTGGGCCACTGTCAGGGCTCTGGCCTCTAGTGATAGCACTGTTTCATTTAACTTTGACTTCCTCAATAATGACAATTAAAGAGACTCGAATCATGAGAATGAATGGCTTTCTGCCTAAATGTAGCTCTGTTTAATGGCTGCATGGGGCCTTTAGTGCCTCATTTCAAAGGTTAAACCACTCATTCACTCACTGTCCTCAGATCTAAGAACAGAACAGGGCCAGATCCCTGCTGACCAAAAGAGCAGCTGAGGGTATTAGTCAAGATAGCAGGTAGGAATCACTATACATTATCTCTGGAGTTTACAAGATGTACTAGGCATGCCATTGAGAAGTGATGAGCCTACTAATGGACTAAAAACAACACCCAAGGGAGGATCACTTGAGTTTGAAAGCACTTTGTTTTGTCCAGGAGTAGCCTAGTCTGCAAAAGTCTGAAAAACTAGCAGTGAAAAACTAGCCTAGCTGGAATGTCTGGAAAAGTAGCAGGAAAGTCCTGAAATGTAGTTCTGGGTGTGAAGGGTTTGTGTGTTTTCGACCAACTTGAACGCCCTATGGATTTCTTCATCTGAAGCCTTGACTGACAGGCAGGATGAACATGTCAACCTCAACCTGTATATCTACATAGTGTCATATTGGTCTAGAACATTCTCTCCACTCTATCCCCTAGGACACATCTTACCTCAGAGGCTTAATCTGGCATGGGCGGTAGGCCGTAAAACATGAAAACTAGTAGTCTGGGTCTGGATACCTACAGTAATACTCCACAGGTGTGGGGGGTTTCTTTACAGTAGTCTGATACCTACAGTAATACTCCACAGGTGTGGGGGGTTTCTTTACAGTAGTCTGATACCTACAGTAATACTCCACAGGTGTGGGGGGTTTCTTTCCAGTAGTCTGATACCTACAGTAATACTCCACAGGTGTGGGGGGTTTCTTTACAGTAGTCTGATACCTACAGTAATACTCCACAGGTGTGGGGGTTTCTTTACAGTAGTCTGATACCTACAGTAATACTCCACAGGTGTGGGGGTTTCTTTCAATAGTCTGATACCTACAGTAATACTCCACAGGTGTGGGGGTTTCTTTCCAGTAGTCTGATACCTACAGTAATACTCCACAGGTGTGGGGGGTTTCTTTACAGTAGTCTGATACCTACAGTAATACTCCACAGGTGTGGGGGGTTTCTTTCCAGTAGTCTGATACCTACAGTAATACTCCACAGGTGTAGGGGGTTTCTTTACAGTAGTCTGATACCTACAGTAATACTCCACAGGTGTGGGGGGTTTCTTTCCAATAGTCTGATACCTACAGTAATACTCCACAGGTGTGGGGGGTTTCTTTACAGTAGTCTGATACCTACAGTAATACTCCACAGGTGTAGGGGGTTTCTTTACAGTAGTCTTATACCTACAGTAATACTCCACAGGTGTAGGGGGTTTCTTTACAGTAGTCTGATACCTACAGTAATACTCCACAGGTGTGGGGGGTTTCTTTCCAGTAGTCTGATACCTACAGTAATACTCCACAGGTGTGGGGGGTTTCTTTCCAGTAGTCTGATACCTACAGTAATACTCCACAGGTGTGGGGGGTTTCTTTACAGTAGTCTGATACCTACAGTAATACTCCACAGGTGTGGGGGGTTTCTTTACAGTAGTCTGATACCTACAGTAATACTCCACAGGTGTGGGGGTTTCTTTACAGTAGTCTGATACCTACAGTAATACTCCACAGGTGTGGGGGGTTTCTTTCCAGTAGTCTGATACCTACAGTAATACTCCACAGGTGTGGGGGGTTTCTTTACAGTAGTCTGATACCTACAGTAATACTCCACAGGTGTGGGGGGTTTCTTTCCAGTAGTCTGATACCTACAGTAATACTCCACAGGTGTAGGGGGTTTCTTTCCAGTAGTCTGATACCTACAGTAATACTCCACAGGTGTGGGGGGTTTCTTTCCAATAGTCTGATACCTACAGTAATACTCCACAGGTGTGGGGGGTTTCTTTACAGTAGTCTGATACCTACAGTAATACTCCACAGGTGTAGGGGGTTTCTTTACAGTAGTCTTATACCTACAGTAATACTCCACAGGTGTAGGGGGTTTCTTTACAGTAGTCTGATACCTACAGTAATACTCCACAGGTGTGGGGGGTTTCTTTCCAGTAGTCTGATACCTACAGTAATACTCCACAGGTGTGGGGGGTTTCTTTCCAGTAGTCTGATACCTACAGTAATACTCCACAGGTGTGGGGGGTTTCTTTACAGTAGTCTGATACCTACAGTAATACTCCACAGGTGTGGGGGGTTTCTTTACAGTAGTCTGATACCTACAGTAATACTCCACAGGTGTGGGGGGTTTCTTTACAGTAGTCTGATACCTACAGTAATACTCCACAGGTGTAGGGGGTTTCTTTACAGTAGTCTGATACCTACAGTAATACTCCACAGGTGTAGGGGGTTTCTTTACAGTAGTCTGATACCTACAGTAATACTCCACAGGTGTAGGGGGTTTCTTTACAGTAGTCTGATACCTACAGTAATACTCCACAGGTGTAGGGGGTTTCTTTACAGTAGTCTGATACCTACAGTAATACTCCACAGGTGTGGGGTTTTTTCTTCCTTACAGGCATCTACCACACATTAGCAACATACCAAACAGTTGAAGAAGAGCCCTTGGAATGGTTTGTGACTCGATTTGTTTTGTAAGCAAAATAAGGCTGGGATTCATTAAAACATGACTAGAAGCCTGCACGCAAAAATATATTTTTAAACGCAATTTCCGACTGAGATCACATCCACAAATGGCCAACTGTGGTTTATCTCCACGATCATCAACAATCAACAGTCTATATTCTCTCCAACAGAAAAGTCATGTTTTCACATTCATCTGACACTCAAAAACACACCCCACTTAGGAGCATGGTGAGGAGTCATATTAGGACATGTTTTCACATTCATCTGACACTCAAACACACACCACTTAGGAGCATGGTGAGGAGTCATATTAGGACCTGTTTTCACATTCATCTGACACTCAAAAACACACCCCACTTAGGAGCATGGTGAGGAGTCATATTAGGACATGTTTTCACATTCATCTGACACTCAAACACACACCACTTAGGAGCATGGTGAGGAGTCATATTCGGACCTGTTTTCACATTCATCTGACACTCAAACACACACCACTTAGGAGCATGGTGAGGAGTCATATTAGGACCTGTTTTCACATTCCAGTTTGAATGATAAGTCATCAATGACTTGATTACCAAGACCTCTAACAGAGGATATTTTCCCAGCATTATTTTGAGGAGACTTTATGTCAGAGGGAGAAATAGTTTCTTGATGCGTTTCCACTTTCCAAAATATGAACGTTTATCTTTCTTATTCTCTTCTTCCCCTATTTCCTGTGAGTTAATACTCTCCCTCCTCTATCTCCTGTGAGTCACTACTCTTCCTCCCCTATCTCCTGTGAGTCACTACTCTTCCTCCCCATCTCCTGTGAGTCACTACTCTTCCTCCCCTATCTCCTGTGAGTCACTACTCTTCCTCCCCATCTCCTGTGAGTCACTACTCTTCCTCCCCTATCTCCTGTGAGTCACTACTCTTCCTCCCCATCTCCTGTGAGTCACTACTCTTCCTCCCCTATCTCCTGTGAGTCACTACTCTTCCTCCCATCTCCTGTAAGTCACTACTCTTCCTCCCCATCTCCTGTGAGTCACTACTCTTCCTCCCCATCTCCTGTAAGTCACTACTCTTCCTCCCCGATCTCCTGTGAGTCACTACTCTTCCTCCCCATCTCCTGTGAGTCACTACTCTTCCTCCCAATCTCCTGTAAGTCACTACTCTTCCTCCCCGATCTCCTGTGAGTCACTACTCTTCCTCCCAATCTCCTGTAAGTCACTACTCTTCCTCCCCGATCGCCTGTGAGTCACTACTCTTCCTCCCCATCTCCTGTGAGTCACTACTCTTCCTCCCATCTCCTGTAAGTCACTACTCTTCCTCCCCATCTCCTGTGAGTCACTACTCTTCCTCCCCATCTCCTGTAAGTCACTACTCTTCCTCCCCGATCTCCTGTGAGTCACTACTCTTCCTCCCCATCTCCTGTGAGTCACTACTCTTCCTCCCAATCTCCTGTAAGTCACTACTCTTCCTCCCCGATCTCCTGTGAGTAACTACTCTTCACCTTTGAGCCCAACTTCTTCCAGGTACCTGTTAACTAATTGATTTAACAGTGACTGACTACACTCACAGGGACAAAACGTTATGTAACTCCCTTAAAAACAACCATTTAAATCACTAATAATAAATCGTCTGATACAACACATTGGAAACACTGAGATTTGAACCAGAAACAAATATTTATGGTTGTTGGTAACATACCACAGGACTAATATCTATTGCAGGCAGTACAGACGTAATTATCTCCAATCACCTAACCTGAAAACAAACATATATCTATTAATACCTATACAGTCAGACTTTGAATGCTGCATAAATATAGTATTTAGGACAAGAACAAATTCAATTGTACTAGCCTTCCCAACACTGCTTGGATGAAGCAACCTGTCACTTATCTTATCAGCCCAGTTTGGAATGATTGGAAGCTAAGAAGAGGACTGGACTAGCTACTTAACAAGAGACATGGATACTGATGGGTGCCATTAGATATGAGGGGCTGGGGCAGTATAATGATTACGGTAATCACAATGTAAACAGCAGTTGCCATTCAAGGCACATTAAGTGGGTCAAACAAACAGCTAGTCAGTGCGGTAACCTCATCTAACTACTGAAAAGCAGTAACATTCATATCATTCACAGTATTATGGGATTGTTTGTTATTTTTAAAGCACCGTTGATGGAAAATCTACGGGGGGAGGGAGGAGGGTGGAGGGGGAGGGAGGAGGGGCAGACGAAGGAAGCAAGGGGCTTAGCTGGGTCTATTTTTTGTCCTTATAAAGAATGCGTAGTGCAGATAGATGAGTTGCGGTGAAAACGTCTTGGCACATCAACCAGTCCTGGGATCCAACAGTAGTATGTATGAGGCTGAGTATCTCATCTCAAAGCTACAGTCTGGGATTAGTTTTTCAGTTAAATGACAGCCCCGCCACTTGTTTTGGTATATGGCTGAGGGATGGAGTTGTGATAAAGTGAGACAGTTGTGCAGAGCTCATAAGACATTTGTAAGTTCTATTCTTCAATAATCAGTGGGTCAATATCAAGAATTGAAATGGCTCTTAAAAAGATTCCCGGCTTCAACATTTAAGGCAGTGATCATAAACTATATTCAGCCGCAGGCTGTTTTTTACATGAGTGGAAGATCGGGGGGCAGAACGTAATTACAAATAATTTGTAGACTGCAAATTGACCACAAGAAGCCCAAACAGATATGATTAAAAACATAGTAGTTGTATTCAATCACGTGTTTCTCTATTATTATTATGCATGGGAACAATTGGGAACAGATTTCCAAAATTAAAATAACTGGGGACTGATTTCCTGGTGTTTCTATAGTCTTTTATGTCAGGCCAAATTTAGGGGAATCCTGCTTTAAGAAGTGACGCATGGCTTCTGCAGCTGCTCCGTAGTGCTAACTGCTGACTGTTGGCGCAAGATAGGCGCCGACAGAGCTGGTTGCCTCACTTTGAGTCCTTAGGAAACTATGCAGTATTTTTTTTATGTATTATTTCTTATGTTGTTACCCCAGGAAATCTTAAGTCTTATTACATACAGCCGGGAAGAACTATTGGATATAAGAGAGACGTCAACTTACCCACATTACGACGACCAGGAATACGACTTTCCCGAAGCGGATCCCCTGTTTGGACCACCACCCAGGACAATGGATCTAATCCCAGAAGCCGACCCAAAACAACGGTGTCACAGAAAGGCAGACGGAGTGGCCTCCTGGTCAGGCTCCGTAGACGTGCACATCGCCCACCGCTCCCGAGTATTCTACTCACTAATGTCCAGTCTCTTGACAACAAGACCAAATTTGAGCAAGCCTTCCAGAGAGACATCAGAGATTGTAACATTCTCTGTTTCAGGGAATCATGGCTTTCTCTGGATATGTTGTCGGAATCGGTTCAGCCACCAGGTTCCTCCATGTATCGCACCAACAGATATAAACACCTCTCTGCGAAGAGGAAGGGCTTCATGAATAACGAGTCATGGTGTAATCATAACATCATACAGGAACTCAAGTCCTTCTGCTCACCCAACCTAGAATTCCTTACAATCAAATGCTGGCCATGTTACTTCCCAAGAGAAATCTCGTCAGTTATCGTCACAGCTGTGTACATTCCCCCTCAAGCAGACACCATGACAGTCCTCAAGGAACTTCACTGGACTCTATGTAAACTGGAAACCATATATCCTGAGGCTGCATTTATTGTAGCTGGGGATTTGAACAAAGCATGGGAACAAGGCTACCTAAATTCGAATCAGCATATTAATTGTAGTACTCGACGGGGTAATACACTTGATCACTTCTACTCTAACTTCCGCAATGCCCTCCCCTGCACTCCCTTCTGCAAATCCGACCACGATGCCATCTTGCTCCTACCGTCTTATAGGCAGAAACTCAAACAGGATATACCAGTGACTGGAATCATTCAATGCTGGTATGATCAATCGGAATCCACGCTTCAAGATTGTTTTGACCACGCGGACTAGGAAATGTTCTGGTCAGCCTCAGAGAACAACATTGATCTATACGCCGACCCGGTGAGTGAGTTTATTAGGCAGTGCATTAGAGATGTTGTACACACTGTGACTATTAAAACCTACCCTAACCAGAAACCGTGGATGGATGGCGGCATTCGCATAAAACTGAGAGTGCGAACCACTGCATTTAACTTTGGAAAGAGGTCTGGGAATATGGCTGAATATAAACAGTGTAGTTATTCCTTCCACAAGGCAATCGAACAAGCGAAATGCCGGTGCAGGTACAAAGTGGAGTCGCAATCAATGGCTCAGACACAAACCGTATGTGGCAGGCTCTACAGGAAATCATGGACTACAAAAAGAAAACCAGCCACGTCATGGAAACTTACATCACGCTTCCAGACAAACTCACATCACGCTTCCAGACAAACTCACATCACGCTTCCAGACAAACTCACATCACGCTTCCAGACAAACTCACATCACGCTTCCAGACAAACTCACATCACGCTTCCAGACAAACTCACATCACGCTTCCAGACAAACTCACATCACGCTTCCAGACAAACTCACATCACGCTTCCAGACAAACTTACATCACGCTTCCAGACAAACTTACATCACGCTTCCAGACAAACTTACAGCACGCTTCCAGACAAACTTACATCACGCTTCCAGACAAACTTACATCACGCTTCCAGACAAACTTACATCACGCTTCCAGACAAACTCACATCACGCTTCCAGACAAACTCAACACCTTCCTTGCCCACTTTGAGGATTAAACAGTGCCACCGTCTCGGCCTGCTAACAAGGACTGTGCCCCCCCTCACCCCTCTCCTTCTCTGTGGCCAACGTGAGTAAAACATTTAAACGTGTTAACCCTCGCAAGGCTGCTGGCCCAGACGGCGTCCCTAGCCAAGTCATCAGAGCGTGTGCAGACCAAATGTCTGGTGCGTTTACGGACATATTCAATCTCTCCCTATGCCAGTCTGCTGTCCCCACATGCTTAAAGATGGCCACCGCCCCATAGCACTCACTTCTGTCATCATGAAGTGCTTTGAGAAACAATTTGAGGATCATATCACCTCCACCTTACCGTCTACCCTTGACCCACTTCAGTTTGCATACCGCCCTAACAGGTCCACAGACGATGCAATCGCCATCACACTGCCCTATCCCATCTGGACAAGAGGAATACCTATGTAAGAATGCTGTTCATCGACTACAGCTCAGCATTCAACACCATATTACCCTCCAAGCTCATCATCATGCTGGAGGGCCTGGCTCTCAACCCCGCCCTGTGCAATTGGGTCCTGGACTTTCTGACGGGCCGCCCCCATGTGGTGAAGGTAGGAAACAACATCTCCACTTCGCTGACCCTCAACACTGGGGCCCCACAAGGGTGCGTTCACAGCCCCCTCCTGTACTCCCTGTTCACCCACAACTGTGTGGCCATGCACGCCTCCAACTTAATTATCAAGTTTGCAGATGACACAACAGTAGTGGGCTTGATTACCAACAACGATGAGACAGCCTACAGGGAGGAGGTGAGGGCGTTCGGAGTGCGGTGTCAGGAAAACAACCTCTCACTCAATGTCAACAAATCAAAGAAGATGATCGTGGCCTTCAGGAAACAGCAGAGGGAGCACCCTCCTATCCACATTGAAGGACAGCAGTGGAAAGTTCCTCGGCATACACATCATAGACAAACTGAAATGGTCCACCCACACAGACAGTGTGGTGAAGAAGGCGCAACAGCGCCTCTTCAACCTCAGGAGGCTGAAGAAATTTGTCTTGTCACGCAAAACACTCACAAACTTTTACAGATGCACAATCAAGAGCATCCTGTCAGACTGTATCACAGCCTGGTACGGCAACTGCTCCGCCCATACCCGGAAAGCTTTCCAGAGGGTAGTGAGGTCTGCACAACGCATCACCAGGGGAAAGCTACCTGCCCTCCAGGACACCTACACCACCCGACGTTACAGGAAGGCCAAAAAGATCATCAAGGACATCAACCACCCGAGCCACTGCCTGTTCACACCGCTACCATCCAGAAGGCGAGGTCAGTACAGGTGCATCAAAGCTGAGACCGAGATACTGAAAAACAGCTTCTATCTCAAGGCCATCAGACATCATAACACTGTTAGTGATTGCTAAACAGCAATCACTAACAGAGAGGCTGCTGCCTACACTGAGACCCAATCACTGGTCACTTTAATAAATGGATCACTAGTCACTTTACATAATGCCACTTTAATAATGTTGGGGCGACAGTTACAGTAGCTGGGGAGGCAGGTAGCCTAGTGGTTAGAGCATTGGACTTGGACAAGATTACAAGCTCAAATCCCTGAGCTGACAAGGTAAAAATCTGTTGTTCTTCCCCTGAACAAGGCAGTTAACCCACTGTTCCTAGGCAGTCATTGAAAATAAGAATTTGTTCTTTGTTGACTTGCCTAGTTAAATAAAAAAACGTTTACATATCTTACTTTACTCATATCACATGTATATACTGTATTTTATACTATCTATTGCACCTTGCCTATTCCACTCGGCCATCGCTCATCCATATACTTATATGTACATATTCTCATTCACCCCTTTAGATTTGTGTGTGGTAGTTGTTGGGGAATTGTTAGATTACTTGTTAGATATTACTGTACTGTCGCAACTAGAAGCACAAGCATTTCCCTACACTCACATTAACATCTGATAACCATGTGTCTGTGAACAATACAATTTGATTTGATTTGCTGACGTCATATGAAGTCACTTGTGCACATAGGGCCCCTATTCAAAAGTAGTGCACTGTAGGGTGGCATTTGGAACACAGATATATCTTTCCGCTCAGAAAGGTGTTGAGGAAGACCCAAATCGTGACGGAATGAAAGGTGAATATTAAGAAAATAACGCCAAGTAACACAGGGTGAGCATGGAAAGAGACTTGTTTCCAGAATCAGATTAAATCTTTCTCTCCCCAAAGAGGACTATGAAAATCTGACGACAAAAATGGATATTACCTGAGACACAGATAATTCAGACTGTTTCCCTATTGTTCTCCTTCTCTAGTAGTTGAGTAAAAGGTACTGACTGAAAGCCAGCAAGATTTTTAACAGATGCTTTTATCCAAGGCAACTTATGGTCATGCATGCATATATTACTTTGATTGTATTGGTGGTCCCAGGAATTGAACCCACCATCCTGGTGTTGCAAGTGCCATGCTCTACCAACTGAGCTACAGTAGCCTATTCAGTAACATATACTATTTTAAAAACAACCAACCCTGACATAAACACAAGCCAAGTCAATCTAGACACCAACATCTCATCAATTGTTCGTTAATGATCCTAGAGGGCTTCAGTAGTTCTCCCAACAGTACATATTTTTGTTGTAACCCCGGAAAAACACACCTGATTCTACTCATTGCGGGCTTGATGATGAGTTGACAAGTTAGTTGAACCATGTGTGTTTGTCTGGGCCACATCAAAAGTGTGTGCTGTTGGGGTTACTTGAGGACTGAAGGTGGGAAAAACTGCCTTACATTGAGATTTGACACGAAAATACATGAATTAATGAATTAATTCAGCAGTGTGGTTTATTGCTCTTTAGCTTTCTTCCTGAACCTGGAGTCATCAAGATAGGATGGTACTCAATCTGTTTACAACTCACCTCACATGGCAAGGAACACTTCACATCCCCTAAGATAGGATGGTACTCAATCTGTTTACAACTCACCTCACATGGCAAGGAACACTTCACATCCCCTAAGATAGGATGGTACTCAATCTGTTTACAACTCACCTCACATGGCAAGGAACACTTCACATCCCCTAAGATAGGATGGTACTCAATCTGTTTACAACTCACCTCACATGGCAAGGAACACTTCACATCCCCTAAGATAGGATGGTACTCAATCTGTTTACAACTCACCTCACATGGCAAGGAACACTTCACATCCCCTAAGATAGGATGGTACTCAATCTGTTTACAACTCACCTCACATGGCAAGGAACACTTCACATCCCCTAAGATAGGATGGTACTCAATCTGTTTACAACTCACCTCACATGGCAAGGAACACTTCACATCCCCTAAGATAGGATGGTACTCAATCTGTTTACAACTCACCTCACATGGCAAGGAACACTTCACATCCCCTAAGATAGGATGGTACTCAATCTGTTTACAACTCACCTCACATGGCAAGGAACACTTCACATCCCCTAAGATAGGATGGTACTCAATCTGTTTACAACTCACCTCACATGGCAAGGAACACTTCATCCCCATCCCCTAAGATAGGATGGTACTCAATCTGTTTACAACTCACCTCACATGGCAAGGAACACTTCACATCCCCTAAGATAGGATGGTACTCAATCTGTTTACAACTCACCTCACATGGCAAGGAACACTTCACATCCCCTAAGATAGGATGGTACTCAATCTGTTTACAACTCACCTCACATGGCAAGGAACACTTCACATCCCCTAAGATAGGATGGTACTCAATCTGTTTACAACTCACCTCACATGGCAAGGAACACTTCACATCCCCTAAGATAGGATGGTACTCAATCTGTTTACAACTCACCTCACATGGCAAGGAACACTTCACATCCCCTAAGATAGGATGGTACTCAATCTGTTTACAACTCACCTCACATGGCAAGGAACACTTCACATCCCCTAAGATAGGATGGTACTCAATCTGTTTACAACTCACCTCACATGGCAAGGAACACTTCACATCCCCTAAGATAGGATGGTACTCAATCTGTTTACAACTCACCTCACATGGCAAGGAACACTTCACATCCCCTAAGATAGGATGGTACTCAATCTGTTTACAACTCACCTCACATGGCAAGGAACACTTCACATCCCCTAAGATAGGATGGTACTCAATCTGTTTACAACTCACCTCACATGGCAAGGAACACTTCACATCCCCTAAGATAGGATGGTACTCAATCTGTTTACAACTCACCTCACATGGCAAGGAACACTTCACATCCCCTAAGATAGGATGGTACTCAATCTGTTTACAACTCACCTCACATGGCAAGGAACACTTCACATCCCCTAAGATAGGATGGTACTCAATCTGTTTACAACTCACCTCACATGGCAAGGAACACTTCACATCCCCTAAGATAGATAGGATGGTACTCAATCTGTTTACAACTCACCTCACATGGCAAGGAACACTTCACATCCCCTAAGATAGGATGGTACTCAATCTGTTTACAACTCACCTCACATGGCAAGGAACACTTCACATCCCCTAAGATAGGATGGTACTCAATCTGTTTACAACTCACCTCACATGGCAAGGAACACTTCACATCCCCTAAGATAGGATGGTACTCAATCTGTTTACAACTCACCTCACATGGCAAGGAACACTTCACATCCCCTAAGATAGGATGGTACTCAATCTGTTTACAACTCACCTCACATGGCAAGGAACACTTCACATCCCCTAAGATAGGATGGTACTCAATCTGTTTACAACTCACCTCACATGGCAAGGAACACTTCACATCCCCTAAGATAGGATGGTACTCAATCTGTTTACAACTCACCTCACATGGCAAGGAACACTTCACATCCCCTTGAATTCAATCTGCCTCTATGACACTGCTTCCTTACTGTAAAGCAATGACGTTAAGCACCACACAACTAAATAAATAACAAACACCCGAAAGATGCATTATTTATGTTTTCTGATACCAGCACTAGGATTAAACTGAACCCTGGAATCCGATGTCGACATTATAGATAGCCTTAGCTCTTATGGACTAACAGAATAAAAACAGGACTGAAAGATGCTCCCTGAAGCAGATAAGTTGGAGATTGTGTTGATTGACAGGTAAGAAAGGCTTGTGCTATGGCCTGAGTCTTCTCTGAACACACTGCTTAGTGGGGCATTGAACACCCCCAGTGGGCTATTCCAGGGACGATGGCTCTGGAAGCAAGGATTGTCCCCCCCCCAGAAAGGGGGTCCAAAGTGGGACATAGCAAGTCTAAACTACCCCACTCCATCTATTATCCTGGGGTATTTCCTTTACATGGAATCCACACAGCAGCAGACCTGGGTTTAAATACTATTCAAAATCCTTTCAAGTCATTTACCTGTGCTTGATTGAGTTTGCCTGGCACAATATAAGTAATGGAACAGTCCCCAAAGTGAAAACCCAACCCGTCTGGTACCCTGGGCAGGCTCAAGCAACCACTGAAAATATTTTAAAGAAAACAAATGCCATTTGAACACAGGTCTGTAGTCTTGGGGGTTCTCCATGGAATCCACCACAGCAGCAGATATGGCAGTGTGTTTTTCTACTCAGTCAGGCCAGTCAGAGCTGGACCTCCCTCCGAGACTGTGTCCAATATCCGATTGATAGAGGGGAGCAAGTCCAAGGGGAGCAGGACAAGAAAATAAACCACAGGCCTGATTCTAGTCTGGTTAATGTATTACCATCATGCTCTGCCTGATTCCAGGTCTGGTTAATGTATTACCATCATGCTCTGACTTCTTCCTTGCTACAGACAGCTATATTGGTCTGCTAATACTGGATTATTAAAGGCCCAGTGCACAAATTTTATTTTTGTATAACTTTTTTGTATAATTATTATTTTTCAGAGGGTGCTGCAGCACCGTCAGCACGTCTACTTCCTGCGGCTAATGGGAATAACTTCCAAGATGTTATGTCTCTATTCAAGCTGTTATTGGTCTGGTGTCAAGTTCACCTTTGTTGCCATATTTGAGTTTCCTTTCATTTATGATAATGGCGAAGAGGGTATATGTAGAAAGTTGAGCTCCACTCGTTTTTGTGATATAACATGCCATAATCCTCTAACTGTATGAAGGGCCTTATGAATGCTGAAGGAATGTCAATTCATATTGGTTTGATTCTAACTTGAACACCTACATTTTGTGCTTTATTGCCAGACTACAATAAACAGGGCACTCGCCTGAACCCGATGATCCTGTGTGTGTGTGTGTGTGTGTGTGTGTGTGTGTGTGTGTGTGTGTAACAGTCCTGCAAAGTACAGAGAGTCAAGAATTGAGGGGTTACACCTGCAGAGAGGAGAATAAGGGTCAAGGGTCATATGGGTATATCTAAAATGTTAACTTGCTACAGATGCACTTCAACTATGACAGACAAAATGAGAAAAAAAAAATCCAAAAAATCACATTGTAGAACTTTTTATGAATTTATTTGCAAATTATGGTGGAAAATAAGTATTTGGTCAATAACAAAAGTTTATCTCAATACTTTGTTATATACCCTTTGTTGGCAATGATAGAGGTCAAACGTTTTCTGTTAGTCTTCACAAGGTTTTCACACACTATTGCTGGTATTTTGGCCCATTCCTCCATGCAGATCTCCTCTAGAGCAGTGATGTTTTGGGGCTGTTGCTGGCAACACAAACTTTCAACTCCCTCCAAAGATTTTCTATGGGGTTGAGATCTGGAGACTGGCTAGGCCACTCCAGGACCTTGAAATGCTTCTTACGAAGCCACACCTTCGTTGCCCGGGTGGTGTGTTTGGGATCATCGTCATGCTGAAAGACCCAGCCACATTTCATCTTCAATGCCCTTGCTGATGGAAGGAGGTTTTCACTCAAAATCTCACGATACATGGCCCCATTCATTCTTTCCTTTACACGGATCAGTCGTCCTGGTCCATTTGCAAAAAACAGCCCCAAAGCATGATGTTTCCACCCCCATGCTTCACAGTAGGTATGGTGATCTTTGGCTGCAACTCAGCATTCTTTGTCCTCCAAACATGACGAGTTGACTTTTTACCAAAAAGTTCTATTTTGGTTTCATCTGACCATATGACATTCTCCCAATCTTCTTCTGGATCATCCAAATGCTCTCTAGCAAACTTCAGACGGACATCTAGCACTGCAGGATTTGAGTCCCTGGCGGCGTAGTGTGTTACTGATGGTAGGCTTTGTTACTTTGGTCCCAGATTTCTGCAGGTCATTCACTAGGTCCCCCCGTGTGGTTCTGGGATTTTTGCTCACCGTTCTTGTGATCATTTTGACCCCACGGGGTGAGATCTTGCGTGGAGCCCGAGATCGAGGGAGATTATCAGTGGTCTTGTATGTCTTCCATTTCCTAATAATTGCTCCCATAGTTGATTTCTTCCAACCAAGCTGCTTACCTATTGCAGATTCAGTCTTCCCAGCCTGGTGCAGGTCTACAATTTTGTTTCTGGTGTCGTTTGACAGCTCTTTGGTCTTGGCCATAGTGGAGTTTGGAGTGTGACTGTTTGAGGTTGTGGACAGGTGTCTTTTATACTGATAACAAGTTCAAACAGGTGCCATTAATACAGGTAACGAGTGGAGGACAGAGGAGCCTCTTAAAGAAGAAGTTACAGGTCTGTGAGAGCCAGAAATCTTGCTTGTTTGTAGGTGATCAAATACTTATTTTCCACCATAATTTGCAAATAAATTCATTAAAAATCCTACAATGTGATTTTCTGGATTTTTTCTCATTTTGTCTGTCATAGTTGAAGGGTACCTATGATGAAAATTACAGGCCTCTCATCTTTTTAAGTGGGAGATCTTGCACAATTGGTGGCTGACTAAATACTTTTTTTGCCCCACTGTATAGTCCTGCAGAAAGGACAAAATGGGTTGAGTCTAACATCTAATATTTTAGTTTACCCATAAAGTATAAGGTAGTTCATCTGTAACTTATAAACCTGTAACGTAACTTAAACCGTATGAAGGTACTAGATTGTTTTGTACAGTTTGGATGGATACAATTGGAGTTTCTACTCCAATCTCTTCTCCACTAGCAAACTGACGAACCAAAGTAAAGAGACTTTTCACAGTGTGGAAAAAATAACTGATGGGAAAGAAAGAACCGATTTTGAAATGAGAGGAAAAGTGAGAGAGGAGGAAGACGAGGTAGGGGGGATGAGGAAGAAGACGGGGGACCATCTACCATGATAAAACCAGATGTGGGGATGTTTGTTACCAGACGACGACACATTAGATTCCTGCAGCTGTTTTTTATTAGGCTTCCCTGAAAAAGTCTCCGGCTGTTGCTTCCTGGTTCATGCCATGGTAGAGGTACAGAGCTACAGATACAGTATAATATAATTACTGAATTGGGCATTCCCATTCAAGTCAACAGTCTGTGATGGGAACGGTCCATGGGCAGAAGCAGAAAGCTACAGGGCCAGAAATACCATAGAAACATAATTACTGGAATGGATATCCAGTCTGAGGGGCTTTGTCCATTCTAGTAATTATATTTTTATGGCTACAGCATTTACCGCACTGGTACCTTATAGCCAGGCCATATTATCACATCAGGCAGTTGGAATAGGAAGGAATCCACAGTGAGGGGTCCAGTCCTGCTGCAATCCTCTGGTCCTGCACGTCTTATTGCAGGGGTTCTCTGACCCTGCACGCCTCATTCTGGGGGTCCTCTGGTCCTGCACGTCTTATTCCAGGGGTCCTCTGGTCCTGCACGCCTCATTCCAGGGGTTCTCTGACACTGCACGCCTCATTCCAGGGGTCCTCTGGCCCTGCACGCCTCATTCCAGGGGTCCTCTGGCCCTGCACGCCTCATTCCAGGGGTCCTCTGGCCCTGCACGCCTCATTCCAGGGGTTCTCTGACCCTGCACGACTCATTCCAGGGGTCCTCTGTCCCTGCACGCCTCATTCCAGGGGTTCTCTGACCCTGCACGCCTCATTCCAGGGGTTCTTTGACCCTGCACGTCTTATTCCTGGGGTCCTCTGGCCCTGCACATCGTATTCCAGGGGTCCTCTGGCCCTGCACGTCTTATTCCAGGGGTTCTCCGACCCTGCACGTCTTATTCCAGGGGTCCTCTGGTCCTGCAAGTCTTATTCCAGGGGTTCTCTGGTCCTGCACGTCTTATTCCAGGAGTCCTCTGACCCTGCACGTCTTATTCCAGGGGTTCTCTGACCCTGCACGCCTCATTCCAGGAGTCCTCTGGCCCTGCACACCTCATTCCAGGGGTTCTCTGACCCTGCACGCCTCATTCCAGGGGTTCTCTGACCCTGCACACCTCATTCCAGGGGTTCTCTGGTCCTGCACGTCTTATTCCAGGGGTCCTCTGGTCCTGCACGCCTCATTCCAGGGGTTCTCTGACCCTGCACGCCTCATTCCAGGGGTCCTCTGGTCCTGCATGCCTCATTCCAGGGGTCCTCTGGTCCTGCACGCCTCATTCCTGGGGTTCTCTGACCCTGCACGCCTCATTCCAGGGGTCCTCATCTGGAGCCTAACGTGACAACACTAGATCATCTGGAGCCTAACGTGACAACACTAGATCATCTGCAGCCTAACGTGTGATAACACTAGATCATCTGCAACCTAACGTGTGACAACACTAGATCATCTGGAGCCTAACATATGACAACACTAGATCATCTGGAGCCTAACGTGACAACACTAGATCATCTGCAGCCTAATGTGTGACAACACTAGATCATCTGCAGCCTAACGTGACAACACTAGATCATCTGGAGCCTAACGTGACAACACTAGATCATCTGCAGCCTAACGTGACAACACTAGATCATCTGCAGCCTAACGTGACAACACTAGATCATCTGCAGCCTAACGTGACAACACTAGATCATCTGCAGCCTAACGTGACAACACTAGATCATCTGGAGCCTAACGTGACAACACTAGATCATCTGGAGCCTAACGTGACAACACTAGATCATCTGCAGCCTAACGTGACAACACTAGATCATCTGCAGCCTAATGTGACAACACTAGATCATCTGGAGCCTAACGTGACAACACTAGATCATCTGCAGCCTAACGTGACAACACTAGATCATCTGCAGCCTAACGTGACAACACTAGATCATCTGCAGCCTAACGTGACAACACTAGATCATCTGGAGCCTAACGTGACAACACTAGATCATCTGGAGCCTAACGTGACAACACTAGATCATCTGCAGCCTAACGTGACAACACTAGATCATCTGGAGCCTAACGTGACAACACTAGATCATCTGCAGCCTAACGTGACAACACTAGATCATCTGCAGCCTAATGTGACAACACTAGATCATCTGCAACCTAACGTGACAACACTAGATCATCTGCAACCTAACGTGACAACACTAGATCATCTGCAGCCTAACGTGACAACACTAGATCATCTGCAGCCTAACGTGACAACACTAGATCATCTGGAGCCTAACGTGACAACACTAGATCATCTGCAGCCTAACGTGACAACACTAGATCATCTGGAGCCTAACGTGACAACACTAGATCATCTGCAACCTAATGTGACAACACTAGATCATCTGCAGCCTAACGTGACAACACTAGATCATATGGAGCCTAACATGTGACAACACTAGATCATCTGCAGCCTAACGTGACAACACTATATCATCTGCAGCCTAACGTGACAACACTAGATCATCTGCAACCTAACGTGACAACACTAGATCATCTGGAGCCTAACGTGACAACACTAGATCATCTGGAGCCTAACATGTGACAACACTAGATCATCTGGAGCCTAACATGTGACAACACTAGATCATCTGGAGCCTGTGTGACAACACTAGATCATCTGCAGCCTAACGTGACAACACTATATCATCTGCAGCCTAACGTGACAACACTAGATCATCTGCAACCTAACGTGACAACACTAGATCATCTGGAGCCTAACGTGACAACACTAGATCATCTGGAGCCTAACGTGACAACACTAGATCATCTGCAGCCTAACGTGTGACAACACTAGATCATCTGGAGCCTAACGTGACAACACTAGATCATCTGGAGCCTAACGTGACAACACTAGATCATCTGGAGCCTAACGTGACAACACTAGATTACCTTGGGAAAGAGGTATTTTAAACTCAATGGGACTGGTGAAATAAAGATGAAATAAAAACATGCCGTAGGGATTCATTTTAAACTCAACAGAAGGTCATGCACAGAAGCTCATGGCTATGGTGATGGTGAGCCTAATGCGTGAGAACACTAGGAATCAGTATATTCACAACCTATAGTGTTACGTGTCTATGTTAGTGTATAGATAGATGAAAGTTATTCATTTGATGAGGCTACGATGGAAGGTCATGTGTGATGGTTGATGACCTACAGTCTCATACAGATGTAGGATCTTAATTTGATCACCCTGTTGCTGGGCAACTTTCCTGCAATGCAGGACATTTAAAACGTGTAGTTGATTTAAGGTTTAAAAAGGCTACTGAAGTTTGTCATTTCCACTTTGAAATTTAAGACTTGATTTTCCCTTAAGAAAAATTAATCAACCTGTACAAAAATGTCCACTAATTATGATCCACATAATAATTCACATTTCCTTTTGCTGCAGGATTATTGTTTTTTCTTCTCCAGGTTGAGTGAAGGTTTTCCATCAACACAGGGAGCTGAACATTAAAATGTACAATCCAGCTATAGTTCAGGCATACATGCTGAATCCTGAATAATCTTGATGCCTTCTGATAACAGCTATGTTCCAGTGTACCATACCGATTCAATATCCTTAACACATGTAATCACATTGGAATCCTGTCTCATCTCGTTTACATTATGTTCTTATTTGTGTGGGTGGAAATGATGTCATATGATATACAGTAGGCCTTTACACAATTTCCATTCTAGAGAGTCTTTTTGGTGGGGTGTTCAGTTCAGTACATTCTTTCTTGGGAGTTATTTTTCCATGATTGTCTTGTGAAATAGGAAGACAAATACAAATGCCTCTGGCTCATGGTACTCTCAGGGCAGTCACAAATAAGGTACTGTGTAGCTCACTACTACGCTTCACCAAGCTCCACTGGTTGCCAAGAAATGCCTGGAAGCGTCCACTCTCAAAGGAGATGCTCTCAAAATTCTGTTGCTTCGGCCAGACAAGATGAGTCCCCGCAATTAATAATCCGACAACCATCAGCATTCATATATTATTCCACTGCTTTCACCAAACACATAGCAGGAAAAAGGAGAGTAGAGCCGGACAGGGAGAAGAAGGGAATCTCCCCAAAACACTACAGGGGCAGTTTGAGGCTCTCTCGTCTGGAAAAGTAATTAAAACAACTGTGCCTCAACAAAAATGTTGCATCAAAATTCAATGGAAAAAAGGCTAAATTCAAGACCATGTCAGGATCTATAGGGACAGAAGATTGCATATCCTCCCCGCAAAAACAAATGGGTTGAAGGTGGGGATGTACTGTTGAGGACTTTTGCACCTCTAGGAACTAAAAGGAGTAAGTCCAGGTAGTCCAAGTTGAAGGTGGATAGGCTTAGCAGCCAATGCCATTTACACCGAATGAGAAAAATGTGACAAAGAAACATCTATCTGTCAAAGTCTAAGTTTCAACGTTCTTGTCCAAGAGGAAAAAGGTTTTGAAACAGAATACATACATACTGAATGTACATTGACAGTTGCTGAGGACGACATAGTTGAAGGGGTACGGACTGACTGCACCAAAGTCCAATAGTCCCTAATATACTGTATCTATAGGACTTTTGCAGTCTGGTAAACAAGTATCTCAGCAGCCAATTAACATTGTCAAAAACTGTGTGGCAGCCATGGATCCTTATCTAACTCTCCTCAGTTCAAGTTTCACAATCTGAGATAGTGGGGGTAATGGTCTCATTGAATTGATATGAAATGACCCCCATGTCATCAGTCCAAAAAACTCCTGATTAAACTGTGTAACCAGCCTTTTATTTCTATAAAGTATCACTACATTTGTTGATATATGTAAATACCATTGTAAATAACAATGGTAAATAACAAACAAACATGAGTTCATAAGTAAATGAACACCATTGGGATGAAAATGCAAGTCAACACATCAATCGAGACAGTCATCTGGCGCAAAGATCAGGCTGAAGAACATGCTCAGTTATACTACATATATACAGTATATCACTGAGTGAAGGGAGGGAAATGTCTTCGCTCTGACCTGCGAAACCAGCAGGGCAAGATTTAAACTTGGAGAAAGAAGCATTCGAACTACATAGTTTAACGTCTGGGTTTCTTATTACCAAACCACCAGGGTGCTATTCACTGACTTTGCTCAAAAGCCATCTGCAATAAGCTTCATGACTGAACTGAGTGCTAAGCCTCTTAGGATATGAGTTTGTGATGGTTCCCAGGGCCTTGTACTGTATCTGTTATTAACATTTGAGTTACAGAGCTTGACCATCTCACCTCCAGTATCTGACCAATCAATCAATCACTCACTCACTCACTCACTCACTCACTCACTCACTCACTCACTCACTCACTCACTCAATCAATCAATCAATCAATTGGACCCTTTGCTTACAAGCAAAAATTAAAGCAGGAAGCACCAGTGACTTGGTCTATAAAAAAAATTGTCAGATGAAGCAGATGCTAAACTACAGGACTATTTTGCTGTCACAGACTGGAACATGTTCCGGGATTCTTCCGATGACATTGAGGAATAGACCACATCAGTCACTGGCTTTATAAATAAGTACATTGAGGACGTCGTCCCCACAGTGACTGTACGTACATACCCCAACCAGAAGCCATGGATTTTAGGCAACATTCGCAGTGAGCTAAAGGGTACAGCTGCCTCTTTCAAGGTGCGGGACTCTAACCCGGAAGCTTACAAGAAATCCTGCTATGCCCTGCGACGAACCATAAAACAGGCAAAGAGTCAATACAGTGCAAGATTGAATCATACTTCAAATCAAATCAAATGTTATTTGTCACATACACATGGTTAGCAGATGTTAATGCGAGTGTAGCAAAATGCTTGTGCTTCTAGTTCCGACAATGTAGTGATAACCAACAAGTAATCTAACTAACAATTCCAAAACTACTGTCTTATACACAGTGTAAGGGGATAAAGAATATGTACATAAGGATATATGAATGAGTGATGGTACAGGGCAGCATACAGTAGATGGTATCAAGTACAGTATATACATATGAGATGAGTATGTAGACAAAGTAAACAAAGTGGCATAGTTAAAGTGGCTAGTGATACATGTATTACATGATGATGTAGAGTACAGTATATACGTATACATATGAGATGAATAATGTAGGGTAAGTAACATTATATAAGGTAGCATTGTTTAAAGTGGCTAGTGATATATTTACATCATTTCCCATCAATTCCCATTATTAAAGTGGCTGGAGTTGGGTCAGTGTCAATGACAGTGTGTTGGCAGCAGCCACTCAATGTTAGTGGTGGCTGTTTAACAGTCTGATGGCCTTGAGATAGAAGCTGTTTTTCAGTCTCTCGGTCCCAGCTTTGATGCACCTGTACTGGCCTCGCCTTCTGGATGATAGCGGGGTGAACAGGCAGTGGCTCGGGTGGTTGATGTCCTTGATGATCTTTATGGCCTTCCTGTAACATCGGGTGGTGTAGGTGTCCTGGAGGGCAGGTAGTTTGCCCCCGGTGATGCGTTATGCAGACCTCACTACCCTCTGGAGAGCCTTACGGTTGAGGGCGGAGCAGTTGCCGTACCAGGCGGTGATACAGCCCGCCAGGATGCTCTCGATTGTGCATCTGTAGAAGTTTGTGAGTGCTTTTGGTGACAAGCCGAATACTACACCGGCTCCGACGCTCGTTGGATGTGGCAGGGCTTGCAAACTATTACAGACTACAAAGGGAAGCACAGCCGCAAGCTGCCCAGTGACACGAGCCTACCAGACGAGCTAAATCACTTATATGCTCGCTTCGAGGCAAGCAACACGGAGGCATGCATGAGAGCATCAGCTGTTCCGGACGACTGTGTGATCACGCTCTCCGTAGCCGACGTGAGTAAGACCTTTAAACAGGTCAACATACACAATGCTGCGGTGCCAGATGGATTACCAGGACGTGTGGTCCGGGCATGTGCTGACCAACTGACAGGTGTCTTCAGTGACATTTTCAACATGTCCCTGATTGAATCTGTAATACCAACATGCTTCAAGCAGACCACCATAGTCCCTGTGCCAAAGAACACAAAGGCAACCTGCCTAAATGACTACAGACCCGTAGCACTCACGTCCGTAGCCATGAAGTGCTTTGAAAGGCTGGTAATGGCTCACATCAACACCATTATCCCAGAAATCATAGACCCACTCCAATTTGCATACCGCCCAAACAGATCCGCAGATGACGCAATCTCTATTGCACTCCACACTGCCATTTCCCACCTGGACAAAAGGAACTCCTATGTGAGAATGCTGTTCATTGACTACAGCTCACCGTTCATCACCACAGTACCCTCAAAGCTCATCACCAAGCAAAGGATCCTGGGACTAAACACCTCCCTCTGCAACTGGATCATGGACTTCCTGACAGGCCGCACCCAGGTGGTGAGGGTAGGTAGAAACACATCTGCCACGCTGATCCTCAACATGGGAGCTCCCCAGGGGTGCGTGCTCAGTCCCCTCCTGTACTCCCTGTTCACCCACGACTGCATGGCCAGGCACGACTCCAACATCATCATTAAGTTTGCTGACGATACAACAGTGGTAGGCCTGATCACCGACAACGACGAGACAGCCTATAGGGAGGAGGTCAGAGACCTGGCCAGGTGGTGCCAGAATAACAACCTATCCCTCAATGTAACCAAGACTAAGGAGATGATTGTGGACTACAGGAAAAGGAGCACCGAGCACGTCCCCATTCTCATCGACGGGGCTGTAGTGGAGCAGGTTGAGAGCTTCAAATTCCTTGGTGTCCACATCAACAACAAACTAGATTGGTCCAAACACACAAAGACAGTCGTGAAGAGGGCACGACAAAGCCTATTCTCCCTCAGGAAACTAAAAAGATTTGGCATGGGTCCTGAGATCCTCAAAAGGTTCCACAGCTGCAACATCGAGAGCATCCTGACCGGTTGCATCACTGCCTGGTACGGCAATTGCCCAGCCTCCGACCGCAAGGCACTTCAGAGGGTAGTGCGTACGGCCCAGTACATCACTGGGGCAAAGCTGCCTGCCATCCAGGACCTCTACACCAGGCGGTGTCAGAGGAAGGCCCTAAAAATTGTCAAAGACCCCAGCCACCCCAGTCATAGACTGTTCACTCTACCGCATGGCAAGCGGTACCGGAGTGCCAAGTCTAGGACAAAAAGGCTTCTCAACAGTTTTTACCCCCAAGCCATAAGACTCCTGAACAGGTAACCAAAGGGTTATCCAGACTATTTGCATTGTGTTCCCCCCCCCCAACCCCTCTTTCACGCTGCTGCTACTCTCTGTTTATCTTATATGCTTATTCACTTTAACTATACATTCATGTACATACTACCTAAATTGGCCCGACCAACCAGTGCTCCCCCACATTGGCTAACTGGGCTATCTGCATTGTGTCCCACCATCCGCCAAACCCTCTTTTTCCGCTTCTGTTACTCTCAGTTCATCATATATGCACAGTCACTTTAACCATACCTACATGTACATACTACCTCAATATGCCTGATTAACCGGTATCTGTTGCTACTCTCTGTTCATCATATGTGCATAGCCACTTTAACAATACCTACATGTACATACTACCTCAATAAGCCTGACTAACCGGTGTCTGTTGCTACTCTCGGTTCATCATATATGCATAGCCACTTTAACAATACCTACATGTACATACTACCTCAATAAGCCTGACTAACAGGTTTCTGTATATAGCCTTGCTACTCTTTTTTCAAATGTCTTTCTACTGTTGTTTTATTTCTTTACTTACCTACACACACACACACACACACACACTTTTTTGGCACCATTGGTTAGAGCCAATAAGTAAGCATTTCACTGTAAGGTTTACACCTGTTGTATTCGGCGCATGTGACAAATAAACTTTGATTTGATTTCTTACGAGGGCTCAAATTACCATGGGGTTCCTCAACAAGTTAAAGGGATACTTTGGAATTTGGCAATGAGGCACTTTATCTACTTCCCTAGAGTCTGATGAACTCGTTTTTATGTCTCTGCGTGCAGTTTGAAGGAAGTTGCTAACTTGCGCTAGCACAATTGCTAACTATCATTAGCATGATGACTGGAAGTCTATGGTATCTGCTAACATGCTAACAGATTCCAAATAGACTTCCAGTCATTGCACTAATGCTAGTTAGCATTGGCTCGCTAAACAACCTCTGACTTCCTTCCTACTTGACAGAGACATAAAAATGGTATCCACAAGTCCATCTGACTCTGGGGAAGTAGATAAGGGGCCTCATTGTCAAAATCCCGAAGTATCCCTTTAAGGTCAAAAACAGAATTCAATTGGTGGAAGCAATCCATCACACTTTAGTACATTATCCTGACCAGTGAAATGTTGGACGCCAAGTGGCAACTTTCCGGACTTTCACAAAAATATCTATACAAACGAAATCTGTTATTGAGTCTGGTCCACGTGTGGCAAGAAGCTATGTTTAGCCAGCTCCTTACAATGCTAAACTGAACAGTCCTCTTCAAGGAATGACAGTTCTGGCGCTGGGTTGGTGACAGTTCTGGCACTGGGTTGGTGACGGTTCGGGCGCTGGGTTGGTGACGGTTCGGGCGCTGGGTTGGTGACAGTTCTGGCGCTGGGTTGGTGACAGCTCTGGAGCTGGGTTGGTGACAGCTCTGGAGCTGGGTTGGTGACAGTTCTGGCGCTGGGTTGGTGACAGTTCTGGCGCTGGGTTGGTGACAGTTCTGGCGCTGGGTTGGTGACAGTTCTGGCACTGGGTTGGTGACAGCTCTGGAGCTGGGTTGGTGACAGTTCTGGCGCTGGGTTGGCACCAGACATGGAGAGGATCAATGATAAACACAAAGCAGCTGCTCAATAAAAGACCAGAGATAAGATTTACTCACAAGGCTAGAGGAAAGACAGACACGGTATTGGTGACCTCTACACATCATTCAGGAATAAACCCGCTTTGCATCACCATGTGGTACAAATCTGTATTTTGGACTTTGAAGTTATGTTTTCCAATTCCATTAATCTCTTTGTCTCTCACAAAGCATTGGATTGAGGTATGCATTGGATTGGGATAAGCATTGGATTGGGATAAGCATTTGATTTGGATAAGAATTGGATGGGCTAAGCATTGGGTTGGGGTAAACATTGGGTTGGGGTAAACATTGGATTGGGGTAAACATTGGGTTGGGGTAAACATTGGGTTGGGGTAAACATTGGATTGGGGTAAACATTGGGTTGTGGTAAACATTGGATTGGGGTAAATATTGGATTGGGGTATATATTGGCTTTGGGATTTCCACCATTTTTAAATCCATTATGGGGAGAAAGTTGGAGAATCGGGAACCAGATATTGTTTTGTTTAGCAAGGAGAGGAAAGACTTATTCTGATGTCAGTCAAGTTGGAGAAGGTTCAACACGGGAATGTGTCAGACATGTGTACCAAGTACCAGGTATTAATCACGTGTTATACAACTACAGACACCTACAGTGTTTTGCAAAAGTATTCACCCCATTGGCGTTTTTCCTATATTGTTGCATTGTAACCTGTAATTTAAAAATATTTTTATTTGGATTTCATGTAATGGACATACACATAATAGTCCAAATTGGTGAAGTGAAATGAAAACTAAAAACTTGTTTAAAAAAATGCACAAAAAAATATGGAAAAGTGGTGCGTGTATATCTATTCACCCCCTTTGCTATGAAGCCCCTAAATAAGATCTGGTGCAATCAATTACCTTCAGAAGTCGCATAATTAGTTAAATAAAGTCCACCTGTGTGCAATCTAAGTGTCACATGATCTGTCACATGGTCCCAGTATATATACACACCTGTCTGACAGGCCAAAGAGTCTGCAACACCACCAACACCACAAGCAAGGGGCACCACCAAGCAAGCGGCACTATGAAGACTCTCCAAACAGGTCAGGGACAAAGTTGTTGAGAAGTACAGATCAGGGTTGGGATATCAAAGAATATTTGAAACTTTGAACATCCCACAGAGTACCATTAAATCCATTATTAAAAAAATGGAAAGAATATGGTACCACAACAAACCTGCCAAGAGAGGGCCGCCCACCAAAACTCATGGACTAGGCAAGGAGGGCATTAATCAGAGAGGCAACAAAGAGACCAAAGATAACCCTAAAGGATCTGCAAAGCTCCACAGCGGAGATTGGAGTATCTGTCCATAGGACCACTTTAAGCCGTACACTCCACAGAATTAGGCTTTACGGAAGAGTGGCCAGAAAAAAAAAATATTAAAGAAAAAATAAGCAAATATGTTTGGTGTTTGCCAAATTGCATGTGGAAGACTCTCTAAACATATGGAAGAAGGTACTCTGGTCAGATGAGACTCAAATTCAGCTTTTTGGCCATCAAGGAAAATGGTCTCTCTGGCTCAAAACCAACACCTCACATCACCCCGAGATTCCCATCCCATCCCATCACCATGAAGCATGGTGGCAGGATCATGTTGTGGGGATGTTTTTAATTGGCAGGAACTGTTCAGAATTTAAGGAATGATGGATGGCGCTAAGTACGGGGAAATTCTCGAGGGAAACCTGTTTCAGTCTTACAGAGATTTGAGACTGGGATGGAGGTTCACCTTCCAGCAGGACAAAAATCCTAAGCATACTGCTAAGGCAACACTCGAGTGGTTTGAGGGGAAACATTTAAATGTCTTGGAATGACCTAGTCAAAGCCCAGACCTCAATCCAATTGAGAATATGTGGTATGACTTATAGATTGCTGTACACCAGTGGAACCCATCCAACTTGAAGGAGCTGGAGCAGTTTTGCTTTGAATAATGGCCAAAAACCCCAGTGGCTAGACGTGCTAAGCTTTTAGAGACATACCCCAAGAGACTTGCAGCTGTAATTACTGCAAAAGGTGGCTCTACAAAGTATTGACTTTGGGGGGTGAATAGTTATGCACACTCATGTTTGTTTCACAAGAAAAAATATTTTGCATCTTCAAAGTGGCAAAAAAATAGAAAAAATGTCAAGGGGGGTGAATACTTTCGCAAACCACTGTATACTACAAGCAACATTGTCACTGGAACACCACTGTATATTTTATGGAATGCATTACATGATCTTGCTCCTACCTATCCTATCCATGTACAATACAGTCACAAGACCTTATTGTCCCTGGAGCAAACAGCTGGAGGCAGAGATTCAGTCTCATTCAGTCTCCTTTAGGTCTTTACTGAAGACTCATCTCTTCAGTAGGTCCTATGATTGAGTGTAGTCTGGACCATGGGTGCGAAGGTGAATGGCAAGGAACTGGAGCGACGACCACTGGGATTCTCTGCCTCTGACTCTATTACGGGGGCTGGCTTACTAGGGCTCTTCCATGCCGTCCCTAGGAGGGGTGTGTCACTTGAGTGGGTTGAGTCACAGACGGTTTCTTCCTGTCTGGTTTTGCGCTACATCCGGCTTGTGCGGTGGAGGCGATCTTCATGGACTATACTCAGCCTTGTCTCAGGGTAGTAAGTTAGTGGTCTGTTGATATTCCTCTAATGGTGTGGGGGCTGTGCTTTGGCAAAGTGTGTGGGCAAAGTGGGTATCCTGCCTGGTTGGCCCTCTCCGGGGGTATCGTCGGATGGGGCCACAATGTCCCCCGAACCATCCCTGTCTCAGTCTTCGGTCTCCAGTATCTATGCTGCAATTGTCTTTGTGCCAGGGGGCCAGGGTCAGTCTGTTATATCTGGTGTAATTATCTTATCTGGTGTCGTGTGAATTTAAGTATGCTCCCTCTAATTCTCTCTCCCTCCTCTCCCAGAGGACCTGAGCCCTAGGATCATCCACCTGGTTGTGCTGCTGCTCCTGTTCTGCTTGCGGCTAGGGAACTCTGACCTGTTCACTGGACGTGCTACCTTGTCCTGGACCTGCTGTTTTTGACTCTGTTTCTCTCTGCCACACCTGATATCTTGACCTCTGAATTCTCTGCTATGAAAAGCCAACTGACATTTATTCCAGAGGTACTGAACTGTTGCATCCTATACAACCACTGTGATTATTATTTGACCCTGTTGGTCATCTAGGAACATTTGAACATCTTGAAGAACAATCTGGCCTTAAATGGCCATTTACTCTTTTAATCTCCAACAGGCACAGCCAAAAGAGGACTCAGAGCCTGGTTCCTCTCTAGGTCTCTAGGTTTCTTCCTATGTTCCTGCCTTTCTAGGGAGTTTTTCCTAGCCACCATACTTCTACATCTGCATTGCTTGCTGTTTGGGGTTTTAGGCTGGGTTTCTGTTTCACTCTTTGTGACATCTGCTGATGTAAAAAGGGCTTTATGAATACATTTGATTGATTGAGTAGGGAAGGAGGAGGAGGAGTCGTCCACAGGGTGAGAAGGCTGCGGAGCATGGGGAACAGCATGGGGAACAGCATGGGGAACAGCATGGGGAACAGCATGGGGAACAGCGGTTCAAGTGGCTCTTGTACCACCGCAAACACTGATGGAGCGTAAACAGGAGGGGAGAAAACTACTACTGCTGCTCCATTTGAAAGGGCAATAGTGACATTTCATGATTCTGCTTGATTCTGCTGTGCAAACATCAGCCTTAGTACTTTTCTAGTATTTTCTATTAAGGAATCTTTACTTTTACTCATGTGTGTGTGTGTATGACAATTTAATACATTTTCCACCACTACACATATACATACACACACAAACCTATTGATTTACGAGTGTGCAGAATTTCAAACATCTCACAGTGAGATCTCTGCAGAGAGAAAGAGAGAAATAGAGCCCTATCAAATAGTTCTGCTACCCCTAGAGACTAGCCTAGTCTAGTAGTAAAGTGCCATTACACCCCAGAGCAAGCTCCGGACGATGTTGGTGTGACCAAGGATTTCACAGCTCCCGGTGTGTGTGTGTCTGTCCTGGACTTTCACATGCTAATCTCATCAGACCAAAAAGTAGGTCAAACCTAATGACTGGTGTTCTCATAGGGGCAGAAACACAGAAATGTTGGTGGTGTGGGTGAACACTGTATTTTACATACTGCAATACATACAATGTGTAAATCATGAATTAGTGAATGGCAATGTTAATGTACAGACAGACATACAGACAGAGAGACAGAGACAGGCAGACAGACTGACAGTGAGCCATCCATCCTGAGAGACAGGCTGACTGACAGACATTACAAATTCAAAGGTCATGAACCCCCAACCTCTTACCTCCAGCTAAATGAGTAGGAGGAAATAAAAGCTGAATGTGAGCTTATAAATCAGCACTGCAGCAGACTGAAGGATCCACTATTATTTTTTAATTTTTATTTTACCTTTATTTAACCAGGCAAGTCAGTTAAGAACATATTCTTATTTTCAATGACGGCCTGGGAACAGTGGGTTAACTGCCTGTTCAGGGGCAGAACGACAGATTTTGTACCTTGTCAGCTCGGGGGTTTGAACTCACAACCTTCCGGTTACTAGTCCAACGCTCTAACCACTAGGCTACGCTGCCGCCCCTTATAATATATATTATATATATTATAATATACTGTCAGACTGGCACACTGCAGCAGACTGAAGGATCCACTAGTATAATATACTGTCAGACTGGCACACTGCAGCAGACTGAAGGATCCACTATTATAATATACTGTCAGACTGGCACACTACAGCAGACTGAAGGATACACTATTATAATATACTGTCAGACTGGCACACTGCAGCAGACTGTAGGATCCACTATATAATACACTGTCAGACTGGCACACTGCAGCAGACTGTAGGATCCAGTATTATAATATACTGTCAGACTGGCACACTGCAGCAGACTGAAGGGTCCACTATTATAATATACTGTCAGACTGGCACACTGCAGCAGACTGAAGGATACACTATTATAATATACCCTCAGACTGGCACATGGCAGCAGACTGAAAGATCCACTATTATAATATACTGTCAGACTGGCACACTGCAGCAGACTGAAGGATACACTATTATAATATACTGTCAGACTGGCACACTGCAGCAGACTGTAGGATCCACTATATAATACACTGTAAGACTGGCACACTGCAGCAGACTGAAGGATACACTATTATAGTATAATGTCAGACTGGCACACTGCAGCAGACTGAAGGATACACTATTATAATATACTGTCAGACTGGCATACTGCAGCAGACTGAAGGATCCACTATTATAATATACTGTCAGACTGGCACACTGCAGCAGACTGTAGGATCCACTATATAATACACTGTAAGACTGGCACACTGCAGCAGACTGAAGGATACACTATTATAATATACTGTCAGACTGGCACACTGCAGCAGACTGAAGGATACACTATTATAATATACTGGCAGACTGGCACACTGCAGCAGACTGTAGGATACACTATTATAATATACTGTCAGACTGGCACACTGCAGCAGACTGTAGGATCCACTATTATAATATACTGTCAGACTGGCACATTGCAGCAGACTGTAGGATCCACTATATAATACACTGTAAGACTGGCACACTGCAGCAGACTGTAGGATCCACTATTATAATATACTGTCAGACTGGCACACTGCAGCAGACTGTAGGATCCACTATTATAATATACTGTCAGACTGGCACATTGCAGCAGACTGTAGGATCCACTATATAATACACTGTCAGACTGGCACACTGCAGCAGACTGTAGGATCCACTATATAATACACTGTCAGACTGGCACACTGACAACAGACTGTAGGATCCAGTATTATAATATACTGTAAGACTGGCACACTGACAACAGACAGGTGACCTACTGCTTTTTGGGGTCACTGTATTTTTACTGAGCAGTGAAGAGGAGGAGGAGGGGAAGAGGAGTTTATGGACATACTATTTTGACTGAGCAGGGACAGCACATAGAGGAGAAGGATGAGGAGGAACTGAGTTCAGTCCAACACGCTTTCCCGTCCCAATGTCTGTGTGTGATGACAATGTGGCATTCTGCTGATGACTAACCCCGAACAGTGACAGGAATGTCTGGTTCTCTTGAGTCTGTGCTGACAAGGTTACTAAATATACCTTGGTCCTCTGAGTCACTTGTCATTGTAATCAACAAGCTAATCATAAATAGTAATCTGGCCACTAAATGTCTAATGCTTGCCTAGATAATCTTAAAGTCACTAAATGGCTAATGCTAGCCTAGATAATAATCTGTCCATTAAATGGTTAATGGCCAAGATCGTCTTTTGGCAACTAAATGGCTAATGCTAGCCTAGATTCCACCTCACTAACTCTGTATCCTCAGAGCATAGGTGAATAATAGCATTTTTTTAACTCCCATTTTAAACTTGACAGAAACTCTCCCATATGCTGTCTTGTAGCCACCATAATTGAATTGTCAGACTACTGTAAAGATCAAATATATGACACAGGTAAAAAATATATATATTTTTGTCATTCTTTCTTTTATCCTTTCTTCCCTTTCTTGAAACTGGACTGCAGGATGTCATCCCTTTAAGAGAAAGTAAACAAGGAAGTAGTTTGTAGTTTATAGTTTTATTCTCTATTCATCCTTTAATAAAAATAAAAAATCCAGCGTATAATGCTACATTACGGTGTGGATTTAACAGGGGATGGAGTTTCCAGCATATTTGGAGTAAAATATTGAACTAAGCAGAAATATACCACTAGATATTCACCTTCACCTCAGAAACAGGGATTTTTGTGAAGCATGCTGATGTGATGTTGAGGGCCTGTATTCCTAAAGCATCACAGAGTTGGGAGTGGTGATCTAGGATCAGTTTTGATTAATGAATCATTAATAATAAATCATAATGCACATTAAGGGGGTTCGGATCCTAGATCAGCATTCCTACTCTAAGATGTTTTTGAATACAGGCCAAGAATCTTAGAAGTGTGGTTACCCAGCACATATTGATGGGGAATATCTTTTTTCTGCATTTGGACTGCTGTCTCATCGTGTGGAAATGCGGTGGAGACCACGACTGCATTTACAGTGACGTGTGTAGGGATAACAGATTGCAGGGTAATAATAAATGCTTGTCAGTCCAGTGATTTACAATGCTTTTAAAGCCCCTTTCTCCCAACTTAAGCAACATGTCAAATAGGAGAAAAAGCTGCAGTACAGAAACTTAGAATGTTCTCATTGTGGTGCCAGTGTGTGTGTGGGGGGGGAGCGAGAGAGAGAGTGGATGTGTGTGTGGGTGTATGTGTATGTGTGCTTCTTGGTAGATCTACAGTACACAACAGTTAAAACCTCTTAAGGATCAACCATTTTTTTCAATTTTTGCCAAAAATGACATACCCAAATCTAACTGGACCTGAACAGGACCTGAAGCAAGGATATTGTCACGTTCTGACCTTTATTTTGTATTCATTATTTAATATGGTCAGGGCGTGAGTTGGGGTGGGCAGTCTATGTTTGATTTTCTATGATTTGGGGATTTCTATGTTTCAGCCTGGTGTGGTTCTCAATCAGAGGCAGGTGTCATTAGTTGTCTCTGATTGAGAATCATACTTAGGTGGCCTGGTTTGCACTGTTTGTTTGTGAGTGATTGTCTATGTTAGTTGCTTGTGTCACCACAGGTCTCATTTGTAGCGTCACGGTCATTATTGGTTTATTGTTTTTGTGTTCAGTTCTTTCTTTAATTAAATATTCACTATAAACACATACCACGCCGCATTTTGGTCCTCTGATCCTTCTTGCCTCTCCTCTTCAGATGAAGAGGAGGAAGATCGTGACAGATATGTTTTTTTAATACCATTTTGAAGGAAACACTTTGAAGTTTGTAGATATGTTCAATTAATGTAGGAGAATATAACACATTAGATCTGGTAAAGATAATACAAAAACATGCGTTTCTGTGTGTATTTTTTGATCCATGATCTTTGAAATGCGAGAGAAAGGCCATTATCTAATTTAGGACTAGGGTTGCCCATTTTGGGAATATTCAAAGTTGGACACTTTCCGTGGGAATAGACGGGAATATATGTGAATTAACGGGAATATATGGGAATTAACGGAAATATATGCAAATTCATATCAATACCATTTAAATGTAGATGTTTTTTGCATTGGAAATATTTACCATATCATATGGAGACAGGAACATGAACCTTTTACCTTATCATATGTAGACATAATTACAAATGATTAAATCCTTCCAATAGAAATTTTAAAACCTATTTAGTTACAAATTGAACTTTAATTAAATGAGTTGACTCTTCACATGGGTTGATTTAAACCTTCAAGCTGCATACTGGACCCTATTCCAACTAAACTACTGAAAGAGCTGCTTCCTGTGCTTGGCCCTCCTATGTTGAACATAATAAATGGCTCTCTATCCACCGGATGTGTACCAAACTCACTAAAAGTGGCAGTAATAAAGCCTCTCTTGAAAAAGCCAAACCTTGACCCAGAAAATATAAAAAACTATCGGCCTGTATCGAATCTTCCATTCCTCTCAAAAATTTTAGAGAAGGCTGTTGCGCAGCAACTCACTGCCTTCCTGAAGACAAACAATGTATATGAAATGCTTCAGTCTGGTTTTAGACCCCATCATAGCACTGAGACGGCACTTGTGAAGGTGGTAAATGACATTTTAATGGCATCGGACCGAGGCTCTGCATCTGTTCTCATGCTCCTAGACCTTCTGCTTTTGATACCATCGATCACCACATTCTTTTGGAGAGATTGGAAACCCAAATTGGTCTACACGAACAAGTTCTGGCCTGGTTTAGATCTTATCTGTCGGAAAGATATCAGTTTGTCTCTGTGAATGGTTTGTCCTCTGACAAATCAACTGTAAATTTCGGTGTTCTTCAAGGTTCCGTTTTAGGACCACTATTGTTTTCACTATATATTTTACCTCTTGGGGATGTTATTCGAAAACATAATGTTAACTTTCACTGCTATGCGGATGACACACAGCTGTACATTTCAATGAAACATGGTGAAGCCCCAAAATTGCCCTTGCTAGAAGCATGTGTTTCAGACATAAGGAAGTGGATGGCTGCAAACTTTCTACTTTTAAACTCGGACAAAACAGAGATACTTGTTCTAGGTCCCAAGAAACAAAGAGATCTTCTGTTGAATCTGACTATTAATCTTAATGGTTGTACAGTCGTCTCAAATAAAACTGTGAAGGACCTCGGCGTTACTCTGGACCCTGATCTCTCTTTTGAAGAACATATCAAGACCATTTCAAGGACAGATTTTTTCCATCTACGTAACATTGTAAAACTCAGAAACTTTCTGTCCAAAAATTATGCAGAAAAATTCATTCATGCTTTTGTCACTTCTAGGTTAGACTACTGCAATGCTCTACTTTCCGGCTACCCGGATAAAGCACTAAATAAACTTCAGTTAGTGCTAAATACGGCTGCTAGAATCCTGACTAGAACCAAAAAATTTGATTATATTACTCCAGTGCTAGCCTCTCTACACTGGCTTCCTGTCAAAGCAAGGGCTGATTTCAAGGTTTTACTGCTAACCTACAAAGCATTACATGGGCTTGCTCCTACCTATCTCTCTGATTTGGTCCTGCCGTACATACCTACACGTATGCTACGGTCACAAGACGCAGGCCTCCTAATTGTCCCTAGAATTTCTAAGCAAACAGCTGGAGGCAGGGCTTTCTCCTATAGAGCTCCATTTTTATGGAACGGTCTGCCTACCCATGTCAGAGACGCAAACTCGGTCTCAACCTTTAAGTCTTTACTGAAGACTCATCTCTTCAGTGGGTCATATGATTGAGTGTAGTCTGGCCCAGGAGCGGGAAGGTGAACGGAAAGGCTCTGGAGCAACGAACCGCCCTTGCTGTCTCTGCCTGGCTGGTTCCCCTCTTTACACTGGGATTCTCTGCCTCTAACCCTATTACAGGGGCTGAGTCACTGGCTTACTGGGGCTCTCTCATGCCGTCCCTAGAAGGGGTGCATCACCTGAGTGGGTTGATTCACTATCCTGTCTGGCGCCCCCCTTGGGTTGTCCCAGAGATCTTTGTGGGCTATACTCAGCCTTGTCTCAGGATGGTAAGTTGGTGGTTGAAGATATCCCTCTAGTGGTGTGGGGGCTGTGCTTTGGCAAAGTGGGTGGGGTTATATCCTTCCAGTTTGGCCCTGTCCGGGGGTGTCCTCGGATGGGGCCACAGTGTCTCCTGACCCCTCCTGTCTCAGCCTCCAGTATTTATGCTGCAGTAGTTTATGTGTCGGGGGGCTAGGGTCTGTTTGTTATATCTGGAGTACTTCTCCTGTCCTATTCGGTGTCCTGTGTGAATCTAAGTGTGCGTTCTCTAATTCTCTCCTTCTCTCTTTCTTTCTCTCTCTCGGAGGACCTGAGCCCTAGGACCATGCCCCAGGACTACCTGACATGATGACTCCTTGCTGTCCCCAGTCCACCTGGCCGTGCTGCTGCTCCAGTTTCAACTGTTCTGCCTTATTATTATTCGACCATGCTGGTCATTTATGAACATTTGAACATCTTGGCCATGTTCTGTTATAATCTCCACCCGGCACAGCCAGAAGAGGACTGGCCACCCCACATATGCTCTCTCTAATTCTCTCTTTCTTTCTCTCTCTTTTGGAGGACCTGAGCCCTAGGACCGTGCCCCAGGACTACCTGACATGATGACTCCTTGCTGTCCCCAGTCCACCTGACCGTGCTGCTGCTCCAGTTTAAACTGTTCTGCCTTATTATTATTCGACCATGCTGGTCATTTATGAACATTTGAACATCTTGGCCATGTTCTGTTATAATCTCCACCCGGCACAGCCAGAAGAGGACTGGCCACCCCACATAGCCTGGTTCCTCTCTAGGTTTCTTCCTAGGTTTTGGCCTTTCTAGGGAGTTTTTCCTAGCCACCGTGCTTCTACACCTGCATTGCTTGCGGTTTGGGGTTTTAGGCTGGGTTTCTGTACAGCACTTTGAGATATCAGCTGATGTATGAAGGGCTATGTAAATAAATTTGATTTGATTTGATTTCACTGAACAACAAAATTAATTAAATGATCCCCAATGATCCATCGCATCTCCCAAAAACATTTTCAACATACTTCTGTAAAATGATAGTCTAGAAACTAATGCTTTGGTTGTTTTCCTGTCAGTCTTCCATGGCTTCTCCCTGGACCTCCTCAATGTCCACCTCTTGAACATCAGACTCTGAGGCCTCATCTTCACTGTCACTTTCCAAACTTGTTGAGGATGGCTCGTTGTCAGGCTCAAAACGACTCAAATTTGCCCGGATGGCCAACCATTTTTCAACCCTTGTATTGGTCAGCCTGTTGCGTGCTTTGGTGTGTGTGTGTGTTTCCAAACAAGGACCTGTTGTGCTCTGAGGCGGCTGATGTTGGTGGGATTTGGAGGATGACGGAGGCAACAGGGGAAAGAGCCTCAGATGTACAAAATCCCTTCCACTAGGTGGCTGATGAGATATATTGGCACGACTGCCATATTGCATCTCCATCCCAAAGCCCTTGCTTGGAAGTGTACTTCACCAGACTGCCAAGAACCTTGCTCTCATCCAGGCCAAGGTGGCGAGACACGGTAATGATGACATCATAGGCTTTGTTGAGCTCTGCACCAGACAGGATGCTCTTGCCAGCATACTTGGTGTCCAACATGTACGTTGCAGCGTGTGTGGGCTTCAAGCAGAAGTCTTCACGCTTTTTGATGTATTTCAGAACTGCAGTTTCCTCTGCTTGGAGCAACAGTGAAGTGGGCAGGGCAGTACGGATTTCTTCTCTTACATCTGCAAGCAGAGACTGAACATCAGACAGGATTGCATTGTCTCCCTCAATCCGTGCAATGGCTACTGCTATAGGTTTCAGGAGTTTCAGGCTGCTTACCATTCTCCCAAAATACATCATCCAGGAGGATCTTCTTGATATAGCTATCCATATCGGCAGACTGTGATATGGCCATTTCTTGGAGAGACTAATTCCCCTCCAGGGGACTGTCAAACATGATGACAACACCACCCCAACGGGTGTTACTGGTTAGCTTCAATGTGGGGATCTTATTCTTCTCACTTTGCTTGGTGAGGTAGATTGCTGCTATAACTTGATGACCCTTCACATACCTAACCATTTCCTTGGCTCTCTTGTAGAATGTAGCCATTGTATTCACTGCCATGATGTCCTTGAGGAGCAGATTCAATGCATGACCAGCACAGCCAATGGGTGGGATGTGAGGGTATGACTCCTCCACTTTCGACCAAGCAGCCTTCATGTTCTCAGCATTGTCTGTCACCAGTGCAAATACCTTCTGTGGTCCAAGGTCATTGATGACTGCTTTCAGCTCATCTGCACTGTAGATGTACAATTCCATGTAGAGATAAATAGTTAAGCAGTTAGATTAAACATTGTAAGATAAATGTTTTATAATACAACATGTATGGAAACAGATGAATTAACACTCCTCAGTTAGCAGGCTGAAGCAAGCTAAAACCCACATGTTAGCAAAAATGAACTAGCTGAAATTGTTAACAAGTTTGAAATGATTTAAAAACAATTTGCTGGTGGCTACTATTTATTAGTCCGCCCCATCCCGCATGCGGGATCGTGACTACAGCCTCAAGCTCATTACCATAACGCAACATTAGCGATTTCTAAAAATTGCAAATGAAATGAAATAAATATGCCTGCTCCTCTCAAGCTTATCCTTTTCTTAACAATCCTGTCGTCTCATATTTTCAAAATATGCTTTAGAACCAGAGAAAATCAATAATTTGTGTAAGAGTGGTGATAGCTAGCTTAGCATTTAGCGTTAGCATTTAGCACGCAACATATTCACAAAAACCAGCAAAGGGATCAAATAAAATAATTTACCTTTGAAGAACTTCAGATGTTTCAATGAGGAGACTCTCAGTTACATAGCAGATGTCCAGTTTTTCCTGAAAGAATCTTGTGTAGGACACAACGTTCCGTTTGTTACTATGCATTTGGCTACCGAAACTAACCGAAAATTCAGTCACCTACACGTCAAACTTTTTTCCGAATTAACTCCATAATATCGACTGAAACATGGAAAACGTTGTTTGAATCAATCCTCAAGGTGTTTTGTCATATATCTCTTCATTGAAATGCCAGTCCTAGAAGCCTGCATTCTTCTCTGATTCGGATGGAAAAATACTGGTAGGTGACTTTTGCGCACCAATTTCCACACAGACACCGTGCGGGACCCTGGTAAATGTAGTCTCTTATGGTCAATCTTCCAATGATATGCCTACAAATACGTCACAATGCTGCAGACACCTTGGGGAAACGCTAGAAAGTGTCCGTTCATTCCTGTCGCATTCACAGCCATATAAGGCGATCATGGAAAACGTACCCTCAAAAATCCTGTTCATTTCCTGGTCGCTCAAACATCTTGGTTTTGCCTGTAGCTTTAGTTCTATGGCACTCACAGTGAAAATCTTTGCAGTTCTGGAAACGTCAGAGTGTCTTCTTTCCAAAACTATCAATTCCAAGCATAGTCGAGCATCTTTTCGTGACAAAATATTGCGCTTAAAACGGGCACGTGTTTTTATCCAAAAATGAAATACTGCCCCTATAGGACTAACAGGTTAAAAAAAATCATATGTCATAAAATATATTCACCCCAGCCAGTATTGTAATTTAAACTTACCAGAAAGCATGTAGTCCTTGACTCAGACAATGTAGTAGTATGGGCTCAATAACATCTCATTTGTGTGCAAGATATTGAGAATCAGCTGTATATGATGGAAGAGTGCACTGCACATGTGATGGAAGAATGCACTGTGCAGTGCAGAGGGTTGCAATTCCATTGAATTGGGGAAAGTTTAACCAAAATATGCCACAAGACCTAGAAGTGCCTTCTGTGTATCCCACTAAAAAAGTTTCACTGTTATAAGCTAACTTTTTCGATTAAAAATGTCCATGGAAAATTTCAGAAAAAATTCCAGACATTTTCCAACCCTTTACTTAGGACTCTAGGCGCAATTTAGACTTTGGCCACTGGAGAGCAGCAGTATATATTTTTAAATGCTCTATTTCAGCTTTATTTAAACAGGTAGACCAGTCATTTACAACTGCGACCTTGCCAAGAAAAAGCAAGGCAGTGCGACAAAAACAACAACACAGAGGTACACATAAACAAACAAACAAACGTACAGTCAATAACACAATAGAAAATCTGTGTGCAGTGTGTGCAAATGAAGTAATGAAATAAGTCAATAAATAGGCCAATAGTGGCAAAGTAATTACAATTTAGCAATTAACACTGGAGTGATATATGTGCAGATGAGGATGTGCAAGTAGAAATACTGGTGTGCAAGAGAGCAGAAAAACAAAAACAAATATGGGGGATAAGGTAGGTAGTTGGTTGGATGGGCCATTTACAGATGGGCTGTGTACAACTGCAGCGATCAGTAAGCTCCTCTGACAGCAGTTAGTGAGGGAGAAATAAGTCTCCAACTTCAGTGATTTTTGCAATTCGTTTGCAGTCATTGGCAGCAGAGAACTGGAAGATAAGGCGGCCAAAGTAGGTGTGGGAATGATCAGTGAAATATACCTGCTGAAGTGCGTGCTACGGGGGTGGGTGTTGCTATGGTGACCAGTGAGCTGAGATAAGGCGGAGCTTTACCTAGCAAAGACTTATAGATGACCTTGAACCAGTGGGTTTGGCAACGAATATGTAGCGAGGACCAGCCAATAAGAGCATTCAGGTCTTAGTGGTGGGTAGTATATGGGGCTTTGGTGACAAATGGCACTGTGATAGACTGCATCCAATTTGCTGAGTAAAGTGTTGGAGGCTATTTTGTAAATGACATCGCCAAAGTGAAGGATCGATAGGATAGTCAGTTGTAGAGGGTATGTTTGGCAGCATGAGTGGAGGTTTTGTTTGCGAAATAAGAAGCCGATTCTAGATTTAACTTTGGATTGGAGATTTTTAATGTGAGTCTGGAAAAAGAGTTTACAGTCTAGCCAGGCACCTAGGTATTTATAGTTGTCCACATATTCTAAGTCAGAACCGTCCAGAGTAGTAATGCTAGTCGGGCGGGCGGTTGCGGGCAGTGATCGGTTGAAGAGTATGCATTTGTTTTACTAGCATTTAAGAGCAGTTGGAGGCCACAGAAGGAGAGTTGTATGGCGTTGAAGCTCGTTTGGAGGTTTGTTAACGCAGTGTCCAAAGAAGGGCCAGATGTGTACAGAATGGTGTCGTTTGCGTAGAGGTGGATATTAGAATCACCATCAGCAAGAACGACTTCATTGATGTATACAGAGAAAAGAGTCTGCCCAAGAATTGAACCCTGTGACACCCCCATAGTGACTGCCAGAGGTCCGGACAACAGGCCCTCCGTTTTGACACACTGATCTGAGACGTAGTTAGTGAATCAGGCGAGGCAGTCATTTGAGAAACAAAGGCTGTTGAGTCTGCCTATAAGAATGTGGTGATTGACAGAATCAAAAGCCTTGGCCAGGTCAATGAAGATGGCTGCACGGTCTTTTATCGATGGCGGTTATGATATCGTTTATGACCTTGAGCATGGCTGAGGAGCACCCGTGACCAGCTCGGAAACCAGATTGCATAGCGGAGAAGGTACGGTGGGATTCTAAATGGTCAGTGATCTGTTTGTTCACTTGGCTTTCGAAGACATTAGAAAGGCAGGGCAGGATGGATATAGGTCCGTAACAGTTTGGGTCTAGAGTGTCTCACCCTTTGAAGAGGGGGGTGACCGCGGCCACTTTCCAATCTTTAGGAATCTCAGACGATACTAAAGAGAGGTTGAACAGGGATTGCAACAATGGCAGCGGATAATTTTAGTATGAGTATGTGCAAAGTTTAGACTGATGCAATGAACAATTGCATTTCTGGTCAAAATGTTGTGTCAAGTCTGTCCAAATGTGCCTAATTGGTCAATATATACTTTTTCAAGTACATAACTGTGCACTCTCCTCAAACAATAGCATGGTATGTTTTCATTGTAATAGCTACTGTAAATTGGAGAGTGCAGTTAGATTAACAAGAATCTAAGCTTTCTGCCCATATAAAATAGGTCTATGTCCTAGGAAATGTTCTTGTTACTTACAATCTCATGCTAATCACATTAGCGCACCTTAGCTCAACCATCCCGAGGGTGGGACACTGATCTTGTAGAGATCCTTAAATCAGGGTTAATTAAAAAACATGTAGGGAATATTAGCCATGGTGCCTATAAAATGTCTAATGAGATTTGAAGAGGCAATCTGCACGCTAAACTGCGTGATAAATTCTGCCCGTTGGTTGCAATTGAGCAACTATGTTTTGATGTTACACAGTATTTGTTTTGATTACATTTACATTGAAGAGAGGACTAAAACACATTGATATTGAACTAAGCTCATGGGGGATTACTAAGTTATATTCTTCAAGAATCTATGTGTCACGACTCCTACCGAAGGTGGCTCCCCTTCCCGTTCGGGTGGCGCTCGGCGGTCGTCACCGGCCTACTAGCTGCCACTGATCTTTTCATCCCCCTCCTTGTCTGTTTATTATTTACACCTGTTGTTTATTAGGTTTATTAGCTGGGTTTTATTAGCCAGCCAGCCCGCCTGCTGGGTGTGCGGATTGTTTTATGTGTACTCATGTACACGCCTGTAAGTCACGGTTGTTCGTGTACGTGAGTTATTTTCGGGACTGTTTAGTTCCCCTGTGTTTTGGGGCATTTGTTTTGAGTGGCGTCTGTTTTCACCTGGTTGGTGAATAAAGAAGTAGCGCTACTCTGAACTCTGTGTCTCCTGCGTCTGACTCCTTCCTCCACTACACTATGGCTGTATATTATCTATCAGTTTGTTTTCATGGATGGTCAGTCCTTGCATCCATAGCCCTGTCTATGACTTTGAGAGTGGCTATATTTATCCAGCCACATCCCTCAGCTGTTAGCCAAAATAAGTAGAAGTGTGCCCACATTGTTGTTTTTCAAATCCCAGATTGCCCCTTGAACAGTGTCTGACAACAGGCATGGCCATATGAATTGATTTTAAATGCAAACTGTAGCTTTTTAATAGCAACTTATTCATCATCAATGCTTATGGAGGAGGTCAAAGGTAATTCAAATAACTAAATTCAATATAGCTAATTTCCGATTTATACGAAATTGTTTGACTACAGAGGTAGCAAAACTGTACTTCAAATCTATGATACTCCCCCACTTAACATACTGCTTGACTAGTTGGGCCCAAGCTTGCTGTACAACATTAAAACCTATTCAGTCTGTCTACAAACAGGCTCTCAAAGTGCTTGATAGGAAGCCCAATACCCATCATCATTGTCACATCCTTAGAAAGCATGAGCTCTTGAGTTGGGAAAATCTTGTGCAATACACCGACGCATGTCTTGTATTCAAGATCCTTAATGGCCTGGCTCCCCCTCCACTCAATATTTTTGTTAAACAGAAAACCCAGACATATGGCAGCAGATCCACAAGGTCTGCCATGAGAGGTGACTGTATAGTTCCCCTAAGGAAAAGCACCTTTAGTAAATCTGCATTCTCTGTGAGAGCTTCCCATGTCTGGAATACACTGCCATCAGACACACATAACTGCACCACATATCACACTTTCACAAAATGCTTGAAGACATGGCTAAAGGTCAATCAGATTTGTGAACATGGTCCCTAGCTGTGTGTTGCCGCTTTCCATATTGTCTGTTGTCTGTAGCTTGTGAGGTGTGGAAGCACTTTGTTGCTTTTATGAATTTTGTCTTGCTGCTTTTTGTTCTATGTTGCTCTGTCTGTATGCTACGTCTTGCTTGTCCTATGTTGCTCTGTCTGTATGCTATGTCTTGCTTGTCCTATGTTGCTATGTCTTGCTTGTTCCATGGTGCTATTGTCTATATTGTAATTGTTTTTAATAACCTGCCCAGGGACTGCGGTTGAAAATTAGCCGGCTGGCTAAAACCGGCACTTTTACTGAAACGTTGATTAATGTGCACTGTCCCTGTAAAAATAAACTAAACTAAATAACAATAAATGTACTCCTTTTTGATGATTTTGTCCAGACAACCAACCTATCCTATTATTTCCTGACAAAAATGTCCCCCTATCCTCTATATAGTGCACTACTTTTGACCAGAGCCCAAGAACAAAGTAAATGAACTAAAAAAGGTTTAGGTTGCCATTTGGCACAAGGACAGTTTCTATGAAGGTAAAGGACACAATAAATGTGTCTGCTAATTCATCCTGAGTGTGTGAGAAGAGCTGAGAGAGAGAGAGAGAGAGAGAGAGAGAGAGAGAGAGAGAGAGAGAGAGAGAGAGAGAGAGAGAGAGAGAGAGAGAGAGAGAGAGAGAGAGAGAGAGAGAGAGAGAGAGAGAGAGAGATTATCCTCCCAAAAATCGACTGCCTGCCTTCTTTGCTTTCCTTAATGTTCCTACTTGTTCCTACTCCATTATTATGATTTTAGTACTTCAGATGTTCACATTCAGACTTTCAGAACAGGGTTCAAATGTTATTTGAAATCTTGCCTGCCTGGAGTAAAAGGGTGGGCCGGGTTTGGACTTTGGGAACTTTTGTATTGGTTCCATTGCAAGACACACACTCAAGCCGAGGTGAATCATTTGAAATGATTTCAAAGGTGAAGCATTTGAAATGATTTCAAATAGTATTTAAATCCAGGTCTTACATGGATTCAGCAACGTTAACACTGAAACTTTTGTTTGTTTTCTCTTCACAATCCAGGTTGGGTCTGTCTGGTTCTCATTAGAATAAAATATTACAACAACAAAGAATAGGGATAAACAACATTATTTTAAAAAGCCCTCATATTTCCTGAATATTTACTCCATCAGTGTACCAGAACCAAACAACAGACTGCCTGTGTGTGTGTGTGTGTGTGTGTGTGTGTGTGTGTGTGTGTGTGTGTAGTACCAGTCAGAAGTTTGGACACACCTACTCATTCAAGTGTTTTTCTTTATTTTTACTATTTTCTACATTGTAGAATAATAGTTAAGACAACAAAACTATGAAATAATACATATGGAATCATGTAGTAGCCAAAAAACAAATCCTGTCCAGGCTAGAGGACAGTGAGATGCAGGCTAGTGTGTCCTGTCCAGGCTAGATTGGGAGAATGACAGTGGGATGCTGGCTAATGGGTTCTGTCCAGGCTAGATTATTAAGAGAATGACAGTGGGATGCTGGCTCGTGGGTTCTGTCCAGGCTAGATTATTAAGAGAATGACAGTGGGATGCTGGCTCGTGGGTTCTGTCCAGGCTAGATTATTAAGAGAATGACAGTGGGATGCTGGCTCGTGGGTTCTGTCCAGGCTAGATTAGGAGAATGACAGTAGAATGCTGGCTCGTGGGTTCTGTCCAGGTTAGATTAGGATAATGACAGTGTGATGGTGGCTCGTGGGTTCTGTCCAGGCTAGATTATTAAGAGAATGACAGTGGGATGCTGGATGCTGTTCTGTCCAGGCTAGATTATTAAGAGAATGACAGTGGGGTTCTGGGTTCTGTCCAGGCTAGATTATTAAGAGAATGACAGTGGGATGCTGGCTAGTGGGTTCTGTCCAGGCTAGATTAGGAGAATGACAGTAGAATGCTGGCTCGTGGGTTCTGTCCAGGCTAGATTAGGATAATGACAGTGTGATGCTGGCTCGTGGGTTCTGTCCAGGCTAGATTAGGAGAATGACAGTAGAATGATGGCTCGTGGGTTCTGTCCAGGCTAGATTATTAAGAGAATGACAGTGGGATGCTGGCTAGTGGGTTCTGTCCAGGCTAGATTATTAAGAGAATGACAGTGGGATGCTGGCTAGTGGGTTCTGTCCAGGCTAGATTATTAAGAGAATGACAGTGGGATGCTGGCTAGTGGGTTCTGTCCAGGCTAGATTATTAAGAGAATGACAGTGGGATGCTGGCTCATGGGTTCTGTCCAGGCTAGATTATTAAGAGAATGACAGTAGAATGCTGGCTCGTGGGTTCTGTCCAGGCTAGATTATTAAGAGAATGACAGTGGGATGCTGGCTCGTGGGTTCTGTCCAAGCTAGATAATTAAGAGAATGACAGTGGGATGCTGGCTAGTGGGTTCTGTCCAGGCTAGATTAGGAGAATGACAGTAGAATGCTGGCTCGTGGGTTCTGTCCAGGCTAGATTAGGATAATGACAGTGGGATGCTGGCTAGTAGGTTCTGTCCAGGCTAGATTAGGAGAATGACAGTGGGATGCTGGCTAGTAGGTTCTGTCCAGGCTAGATTAGGAGAATGACAGTGGGATGCTGGCAAGTGGGTTGAGTTGATTCACCCATTGAGTCAGTCACACTCATGCACACGAACACACACAAATTGAGGACCACAATGGAAACAAGTCTCTTTACTTTTTTGTGCATGGTATCCTGGTAAATCTTTGGTATATGTTTCTGTTCCCTGGTATAAAATGTTTACGTATTTTAAATTGTCAAAACATTTTTTTTTTTATCCTCTACTGAGCCACAATACTCACTCCTGGTCTGTGACCCAACAGGAGCAGTCAAAAAAGTTGGATGATGTTGGGACATGACATGTCACCTGTAATGAGGCCAATGTCTATACAGAGTGAATTCTAATAAGCATTACATCATAAGCAAAATGGTCCTATAAGCAAATACACAAAGGCTTCGTCCGAAATGTCACCCTATTCCATATGTAGTGCACTACTTTTGACCAGGGCCCATAGGGGCCAATCTGTCTGAAAAGCATGTTACCGAAGGCCAAAATACTCATTATTCAAACTTGAACTTTCTTTTCACTTTATTTTCTGTTAAATTTATGTAACTTATTTTTTGACGAAGCTTGAGGAAGAATTAAACCTTTTCCAAGCTCTTTGGTTTTTGTACCAATTCCTTTCAGGTACGTGATGTCAACACATGGTGGAAGCAAGGCAATGGTTGCATCCCAAATGGTACCCTATCTCCAATGTAGAGCGCTACTTTTGACCAGAGTCCTATTGGTGTACTGTATAGGGAATAGGGAGGCGTTTGGGATACACAGAGAATAAATAATGGTTTGGTTATAAATATAATATTAAAGTGCAGCACAGGGAAATCTCCACTAATAACTAATGAACTGACACCGGGTCAATGTTATTATGACCAGCTGCTTGTCACATGTGTGCACCTGCACATTTAAGTAGTCTGACATCATCATTATGAAACATTCCTTGGAGGATTCTACATTGAGGATTCTACATTTTCTAACCCTAGGGGCAGTTAGAGATCAACCAAATATCCTCATCTGTTCCAAAACACCATCTGCCAAAATTAAAGGAAAAATCGAATAGGTTGTGAGTACAGAAAGGAGACATTCACAGGAACCTGAGTGGCTCAGTTGTCTAAGGCAATGCATTTCAGACGTACAGTACCTGGTTCAAATCCAGGCTGTATCACGTCTGGTTGTGATTGGGAGTCCCATAGGGCGGCACACAGTTGACCCAGTGTCGTCTGGGTTTGTCCGGGGTAGGTTGTCATTGTAAATAATATTTTGTTCTTACTTGCCTAGTTAAATAAAAATAAAAAATACTTCTCATGGGTGATGAGTAAGAGTGCAAGGGTAGCCTTCTATCCTACAGCATCAAGGCCACACCAAGTGAAGCTTTACTTAACTTTTCCAACCTACCGAGTAAATGTAAACTAGGTTTGCTAAGATGCAGTGTTCTGCCAGAAGATTCTTATTTTTAGCAATGAACAATAATATTGTCAAGACAGGGGAGATTATTAATGCCCTTACACATATTTCAAGTGCACATCCACCATGTGTTTTCCTCTAAGAGACAAACACACGCACACACACCACAGAGCTGGGCTACTCCATGACAGGGCACAGAACCAGAGCGGAATCAGAGCGGAATCAGACTTTGACAGACAGTATCTGGGCCTTGGATATAACCAGAACTGGGTTAAAAAAAATACATATTTGAAATAATTTCAAATACTCCTTCTGTGTTTGATTCTGTTTACCTGGTGCAATGGAGCCAATACAATTGTCGCAAAAGTGCAATCCCCATCCACCTGGCAGACTAAAGCAAACGCTAAAACTATTTTAAATATTTTAAATACTGTTTGAACACTGGGCTGGTTGGAACACATGCTGGATGGAACACATGCTGGATGGAACACATGCTGGATAGAACACATGCTGGATGGAACACATGCTGGATGGAACACATGCTGGGTGGAACACATGCTGGGTGGAACACATGCTGGATGGAACACATGCTGGATGGAACACATGCTGGATGGAACACATGCTGGATGGAACACATGCTGGATGGAACACATGCTGGATGGAACACATGCTGGATGGAACACATGCTGGATAGAACACATGCTGGATGGAACACATGCTGGATGGAACACATGCTGGATGGAACACATGCTGGATGGAACACATGCTGGATGGAACACATGCTGGATGGAACACATGCTGGATGGAACACATGCTGGATAGAACACATGCTGGATGGAACACATGCTGGATGGAACACATGCTGGATGGAACACATGCTGGGTGGAACACATGCTGGATGGAACACATGCAATGGAAGCACTCTCACTCAGCTTAGAAACAAAAGAATGAGACACAGAATGCTTAGCAATGTTTCTCCACCGTGCCGAAGCAAAGAGGAGTTAGACATCACTTGGCATTGAGAGACAAATAGTATAGGCTACCCAGAGCCAAATAATGTACCCACCTTTCAATAACCTGCATACATAAGCAGGTTATGGGTATCTTTGCAGTGGAAGACAAAATGACAAAACGTAGTCCATGGTGTAAATCATTTGTCAAGGAGATTATTAGTATACACTGATTACCTTTGCAATGTGTACATCTGAAGTATTAGACATTTAGTTCAAATATCATTTATTTGTATTTAAATTTGACTGGGACCTAAATCCTAAAACGGTCTACAAATGCTGTGAAGGATTAAGTGTTATAGTATGAAAAAAGTCATTTTAGAAGAGCAAATGGAATCCTCATTGAGAGAAGCAAATCCTTTATAATAACACAGCCAAGACCCCAAAGAGCAAGCAGAGGAAAAGAGGCATGGAATAATTCCCTAGAAGGAAGAAACCTTGAGAGGAACCAGACTCAGAGGGGAACCCCATCCTCCTCTGGTTGTACTAGGTAGAAGTACATTTAATTCATTGGACAACACTTTGAATATGCAAGTATCAAAAAGAGGAGAACACCTGTTCCATAGTATATGATTAACTCCTAGGCCAGCTGGCACTCAGCCTGAAGGCCAAAAGAGGGCTTTGTAATTGCATTAGGTCGATTATAAGTGCTAATACTTTAAGGCTCATTATAAACAAAGCACAAGACAAACCTTTCGTGATACTAATTGTTTTCAGATGTCCTGTAGTTCAAATGTAGACTGGTCCCAGATCTGTTAGTGTTGTCTTGCAGACAATGACCATATGAGTTGGCAAGGCAGTGCAAACAGATCTGGGACCAGCTTGGTTCAAATACACCATGTGGCAAAGACAATAGAGACGATGCCAGTAAGCATTCTACCATCAGTGGAGAAGAGCTCAGATACGGTCGCTCAGACCTGGGTTTAGCAACTATACAGCACTCAGCTCAGACCTGGGTTTAGCAACTATACAGCACTCAGCTCAGACCTGGGTTTAGCAACTATACAGCACTCAGCTCAGACCTGGGTTTAGCAACTATACAGCACTCAGCTCAGACCTGGGTTTAGCAACTATACAGCACTCAGCTCAGACCTGGGTTTAGCAACTATACAGCACTCAGCTCAGACCTGGGTTTAGCAACTATACAGCACTCAGCTCAGACCTGGGTTTAGCAACTATACAGCACTCAGCTCAGACCTGGGTTTAGCAACTATACAGCACTCAGCTCAGACCTGGGTTTAGCAACTATACAGCACTCAGCTCAGACCTGGGTTTAGCAACTACAGCACTCAGCTCAGACCTGGGGCAACTATACAGCACTCAGCTCAGATCTGGGTTTAGCAACTATACAGCACTCAGCTCAGACCTGGGTTTAGCAACTATACAGCACTCAGCTCAGACCTGGGTTTAGCAACTATACAGCACTCAGCTCAGACCTGGGTTTAAACTATACAGCACTCAGCTCAGACCTGGGTTTAGCAACTATACAGCACTCAGCTCAGACCTGGGTTTTTACAGCACTCAGCTCAGACCTGGGTTTAGCAACTATACAGCACTCAGCTCAGATCTGGGTTTAGCAACCAGCACTCAGCTCAGACCTGGGTTTAGCAACTATACAGCACTCAGCTGACCTGGGTTTAGCAACTATACAGCACTCAGCTCAGACCTGGGTTTAGCAACTATACAGCACTCAGCTCAGACCTGGGTTCAAATACACCACTCAGCAATACAGCACGTCAGACCTGGGTTTAGCAACTATACAGCACTCAGCTCAGACCTGGGTTTAGCACTCTACAGCATCAGCTCAGACCTGAGCTAGCAAGATACAGCACTCAGCTCAGACCTGGGTTTAGCAACTATACAGCACTCAGCTCAGACCTGGGTTTAGCAACTATACAGCACTCAGCTCAGACCTGGGTTTAGCAACTATACAGCACTCAGCTCAGACCTGGGTTTAGCAACTATACAGCACTCAGCTCAGACCTGGGTTTAGCAACTATACAGCACTCAGCTCAGACCTGGGTTTAGCAACTATACAGCACTCAGCTCAGACCTGGGTTTAGCAACTATACAGCACTCAGCTCAGACCTGGGTTTAGCAACTATACAGCACTCAGCTCAGACCTGGGTTTAGCAAATATACAGCACTCAGCTCAGACCTGGGTTTAGCAACTATACAGCACTCAGCTCAGACCTGGGTTTAGCAACTATACAGCACTCAGCTCAGACCTGGGTTTAGCAACTATACAGCACTCAGCTCAGACCTGGGTTTAGCAACTATACAGCACTCAGCTCAGACCTGGGTTTAGCAACTATACAGCACTCAGCTCAGACCTGGGTTTAGCAACTATACAGCACTCAGCTCAGACCTGGGTCTAGCAACTATACAGCACTCAGCTCAGATCTGGGTCTAGCAACTATACAGCACTCAGCTCAGACCTGGGTTTAGCAAATATACAGCACTTAACAGACGCTGTCCTCCAAATCGATTTATTGTACATACATTTTTAGTATGTATATGTTGCCTGACGGAATTAAACCCACCATCTTGGCATTGATACTAGCACTATGCTCCAATCAGCTAGGAAAAAAAACAAGCAATAAGCTAATTTAGGCAAAGAATCCTCAAAGCTTCTTCCACTGAAACACTGAAACTGCATGAGGTGGCACAATCGTTGTTTGCTCAGCAAGAGAAGGGAGGAGAAATGCTGCCAAATCCCCCCCAACAAACAACTCCTCTCTCTCTCCTCTCTCTCTCTCTCTCTCTCTCTCTCTCTCTCTCTCTCTCTCTCTCTCTCTCTCTCTCTCTCTCTCTCTCTCTCTCTCTCTCTCTCTCTCTCTCTCTCTCTCTCTCTCTCTCTCTCTCTCTCTCTCTCTCTCTCTCTCTCTCTCTCTCTCTCTCTCTCTCTCTCTCTCTCTCTCTCTCTCTCTCTCTCTCTCTCTGAGGTTGAGAAAGTGGGATAAGTCTCACAAGCTCTCAGTGGAGGACATGTTTCAGATTCCCTGTTTCTATCAAGACCCAAGAAAGTGGAAAGAAATAACAAAACACGTTGCGCTCGTGAAACCTGCTTTAGCTTTTGTCTAATATTCCAAAGATTCTTATTGAATGTGTATACACTGAGTGACCAGGTGAATCCAGGTGAAAACTATGATCCCTTATTGATGTCACTTGTTAAATCCACTTCAAATCAGTGTAGATGAAGGGGAGGAGACAGGTTAAAGAAGGATATGGAAGCTTAGAGACAATTGAGACATGGATTGTGTATGTGTGCCATTCAGAGGGTGAATGGGCAAGACAAAAGATTTAAGTGCC